>NC_092333.1:361387500-361640000 GCF_046630445.1 Rutidosis leptorrhynchoides
GAAAGTTTGTCTTTTAAAAACGAATGCAATGCTTGTAAAATGTATCATATAGAGGTCAAAACCTCGCAATGTAACCATATATTATTGTATTCGTCCTTATGGATTAGGACGGGTCGTTATATTATGTTCTTTGGATCAATTTTCTTCGAGCACAATTATACTAGTTTTCCTATCCTCACTTAGTGTGAATGGGACATAATCACACTTAGTAATTATGTTTCAAACGTCTATATCTTTAGCACAGACATACGTTTCAAATCTTTGTTTCCAATAGCAAAATCCTTCACTCTCAAGTACTGGAGGTCTTTGCAAAGAGGAACCTTCACTATAGCTCATGTTCTCAAATTTTTGTTCCATGATCATTTGAACTCAAAAGTTTGCAAAAATAAATTTTTATCTTTAAAATGACAATTTTAGCAAAACGTTTAGAACAACTGCTCTGATACCAATTGTAGGTAACTAGAGGGGGTGAATAGTTACTTAGTGCAATTTTAAAACTTTTTTCGATTTAGAACTTGAGATTACTATAGTGTGATTTGAATAGTTTGTTCACAAGTATAATAAATAAGAAGATAAGGGATAAGAGAACAAACACAAAGATTAGTAGTGGTTCGGGTAGATGTTAATTAATCTTCCTTAATCCACTCCTCAATTCTAACGAATTGAGAGTTAGTTTCACTATGATGCTCTAAATTCGGTGGAGTATCCGGATACAACACAAGCTCCTTGATAAGCCGCAACTTATAAACCCTTACGTCCCGTTGAAGAATTCACAATCACCAAATGCTCTTACCACAAGATCCTAATGCTAACACTAAATGAAACCTCACTTATCTTCTAGATCCCTTTAAGAAGATAATTTACAAGTAAATTCATAACTAAGTTTACAATCACTCTTGCTTGAATCACTTAAATTGATTACAATAAGATTTGAATGATATCAGTAAATGTATGAAAATGTAAGTGCAAGAGGTGACTCTTCAAGTGCTCTAAGGTTTGGCCTTTATAGGTAAGAGAAATTCAAACTCGGACATCTGCAGCTCATCCCACGGTCGAACGTAGGTCGATCGTGTAGCTCTGATCTCTGAATTTTGTAGCCATTTGAGATCTTTAACATTGTCTTTTTCCCTTATTAGATGGATGCAATTAGATGCCAAAAACATCTGAAAAGACCTGCATTACCCCTTTTATCTTGGAAGCATTCTTTGAAGTTGACCTTGGCTTGAAAGAGGTAAGTTACTTTATACTAGAGGTGTGTCATTGATTTTCTTTGAAGGCAAATGCAGAATTTTGATCCCATGACAACCATAAGCTTCAAAACTTCAAGTCACAAGTCTTCAACCCTTTTGTCAACATTAGTTTTGCAATTATGTGCTCTCATTGGTTAGTTGCAAGCCTCCAAAATAGACTAACTTGTTTTTATATGAAGACATTTGGGAGTTTACACTAAACTCTTATTAAACACATGATTTTAATGGATAATCAAGTGGAGAGCATCTCTTTAATTGGGACTTAATGACCATCTTTAAATTTGATTTAGATTTATAAAAATAGAGTTTGAAAAAGAACTTTTAGCCATACTTGAATGTTTAATATTACTCATAAGCTAAAAGTGTCATTAAGGTGTCATTAAGTGTGATTAACCAAGATTAGATTTTTAGTGACCAAACTCATTTGAATATGAAGGGGGCAACTATTCTAAGAATATTTAAACAAGTTTTGTAAATTATAGATGCCCCGCAATAGTCAAACATTTTTCGATCAAAAATCCGGACAGTGGGAAATTGCGGTCGACCCATGGCTGATCGTGGAGTCGACCGTGTACCTTGTTTCGAAGAACAAAGGTACAGGACATCCACGGTCTAACCTACGGTCGACCGTGGACCCAACCTTGCTTCCTTCAGTGTTTTCCAAATGACTGTTTTGACTTAACGGTTTTGTGTATTGGCCATTTTCTAGAGATAGTGTAGGCTTATGAACTTGTGTTGTTCTATACGTTGTTATAACACACAAGACTTGGTGTCATCATCAAAACAAAGTGTTTAACATTTGAATATTAATATTGGAATACTAAACAGCGTATTCTAACGAAACAATACAGACAATACATGCATACTCTATGTACCGCAGACGAAGCAATAAAGTTACAGTGAATCTTAGGGGTGCTGAACTTGATAACAGATGGGTTGTATCATATAATGCTATCCTTCTTGCCAAATATGATTGTCATATGAATGTAGAAATTTGTTGAAATATAAAGGCTGTTAAATATATATACATGTACATATGCAAGGGTTGTGACAAAATAAGCTTCACTGTATTGCCTAATAAAGAGTCCACGTTGATCGACGAGATAGATCAATACCAGTCACGTACGTGGGTCTAACCTCCTGAGGCAGCATGGAGAATCTTTAGATTTCCATTGAGCGAAATAAAGCCGGCTATTATACATTTACAGCTACAACTTGAAAACTATCAGCCCCTCACCTTTAAAAAGAAAGAGAGGTTACACAGTGTAATGCAGAATCCGGCTCAACGAAAAACCATGTTAATTGAATTCTTTTATATGAATAAAACTGATCCAGCAGCGCAACAACTACGGTTGATCTACTCTCAGTTCCCGGATCATTTCGTTTGGATGCAGGATAAAAGATACAGGAAAAATAGGAAACTTGGAAATCTATAGGACGTATCGTACTTACTCATCCAAGTGAAGGCGAGAGGTATTACTTGAGAATACTCCTATCAAAGGTTCACTGTCCTACATCATTTGATGACTTAAGAATGTGTGACGGGGTAAGGCCGGCTAATTTTCGAGAGGCATCATTATTGGGAGGTTATCTGGCTGACGATAATAGTCAGTATATATGTCTACAAGAAGAATATGTTTTCAACATGCCTTATGAACTTAGAAGGCTTCTTGCCACCATACGCATTTATTCATGTCCGAATAATCCTCAAGAACTATGGCTGTCTTTTGAGAATCATTTTGTTGCAGATTTTATAACATGTCACCAGATGACACGCAGGTTTGCAACAACGAATGCACTACGAGAAATCAATGGTTTCTTTTAATCCATGGGTAAGAACATTCAAGATTTCAATCTTATTCCCCGGGATCTCTCATGTGTAGACATTGAGGATGAAACAAGGGAGATTAGCGCCGAGAAAAGCATACTTGTGTCGAGAAAGATTTAGGAGCAATATTGACCCTTAACGAGAAACAGAAATTTGCATTTGAAACAATCATTAACAAACTTAGCTCCAACGAAAGCGGCACTTTCTTCGTCAATGGCCCAGGCGGTACGGGTAAAATTTACGTGTACAGAGCTCTTCTAGCAAAAGTTAGGTCAGGCGTTCATATTGTACTAGCCACTGCTACATCAGGACTAGCTGCATCTATATTACCTGGAGGTAGAACTGCTCATTCAAGATTCATAATTCCATTAGACTTACATGAGGGAACAGTTTGTAGGGTTAGCAAACAAAGTAGTCTAGCAACTATAATTAAATAAAGTAAATTAACAATTTGAGATGGGGCCCCGATGGCGAAAATAGTTGCTATTGAAGCTTGAGTGATCTTCTACAGGATCTTATAGACAACAACGCACTTTTTGGAGGTAAGGTTGTTGTTCTCGGTGGAGATTTTAGGCAAACACTACAGGTTGTACCTAAAGGAAGTAAAAGCGAAACGTTAGCTGTTTGTTTAACTAAATCTTTGTTGTAGCTGTCGCTCACTATACTACGCCTAAAGGAAAATATGTGAGCAAAACTAGATCCTTTTTTCACCAAATTTCTATTACACATTGGCAACGGTACAAACGCTTCACCCACTGATCACACCGTAAAATTCCCCTTTCGATGCTCATTCAGACTCCCCAAACTGATAACTCATTAAATGCCCTCGTTGACTACATTTATCCAAACATTCATCTGGAATCAACAACCACTCCATCAAATTTAAATCGCGCCATTTTAACTACTAAAAACACGTTCGCTGACGACATCAACAATATCTCAATTGAAATATTCCCAGGTGAAGAGAGGGACTATAATAGCTTTGACGAGACTACAGACCCAAATGACCAGAGTCAATATGAGGACCTCCTACATTCACTAACACCAAATGGTATGCCACCTCACAAACTTATGTTGAAAGTTAACTCACCCATAATAATGTTAATAAACTTAAACCCCACGGAGAGGCTATGCAACGGGATCAGGTTAATTTGCAAACAGTTGGAAAGAAATGTCATAAACGCTGAGATTACCTTCGGAGATTTTGCTGGTAAGCAGGTCTTTATCCACAGAATTCCTTTACAACCTTCAACTGATGAACGAGTTACGGTTCCATTCAAAAGGGTATAATTTCCAATAAGGTTTTTCTTTGCAATGACCATTAACAAAGCCCAAGGCCAAATGCTAGCCATCATCGGTGTCTACCTTAGGGAACCCATTTTCCCTCACGGCCAACTATATGTCACCCTGTCGCATGCAAAAACAAGCAAACACACAAAAGTCCTTATCAAAACATCTATTAACTCTGCTGTTGTCGGAATAACAAAGAACGATGTTTACAAAGAAATTTTGAAATTGTCATTATATTAACAGATAAATATGTATGGGTTGAAGCTCCGCAAGAATATATGGAAAGAACAATGACGTGGAGCATACTGTTGAGCTTAGTGTTGAGCTTATGTAAATGAAACCGGTAAAATGAAACCTCCTCATCTTTACCAATTTGTGACTATAAAAATCATTGGGTTATCACTATAAAATTCTCGTAGGTAGGTGTAATTCTTCCCCTTTTGTACCTTCTTTATATTCAATATTTAAAAATCTTGTTTCCTTCTGTCTTCTTACAAATAGCAGATGTTGGTGTTGGGATATGGGTTATACTATACCTTAAAATTAGTAACTTCAATTTGGTATTGTCCTGCTAATTTGAGTATCTTATGTTTCAGAGTGTTTTAACTGAGCCAATTATGTGTTCTGTCTACAGAAAAGAAAATGGCTCTGGGTCATTTTTCATTCTTGATAATGATTCATACCAGGTTAGTGTATGGAAAACCATAATCCCTGCTGTTTGGTTTGTTTGTATTTAGGAGTCATGTTATTTAACCAATGTTGTTCATGGTCTTACTACGATGACCTATGGTTAACCTCTATTGAATTGTGGCATAATGAATTGTAATTGTTATATCCAAGATGTCTCACATTTAGATTAGTTCATTACCACTCTTTCTTACAAATTAAACTATTTTAGAAAAATTGTACAGTGCATCTGCTATGGTGAATAATTAACAAGCACAAATGAGATAATCCCTTCATTAAAATCGCAAGCAACAAATGATGATTCCTCTCAAGTAGTCGATGAAAATGTTAAGAATCCGTATATGATAGTATTGAAGAAGCAGAATCAATGTTTTCAAAAAGTGGTTCTATAAACTACGAGGTCTTTTTTCGGTCCCCTTTTGTTGTTTTATTGTGATTTGTAATGAAATTAATTTGTGTGATATAAAGGAACATCATGATTGTCTCTCTTCATGCTTTAAGGGTATATATCGAGCTACACTCACTCAAAAGATTACTATTAGTCTTGATAATAGAGGATAGCCTCTTAAAAATGTTAGCATATCTAAGATTGTTATTAGACATTAACCTTATATTATGTAAACTTATTTACTAAGAAAACTTAACTATTAAGTATTCTTAACTATTAAGATACTTAGCTATTAAGTATTCTTAGCCATTAAGTATTCTTATTCATTAAGGATACTTAGCTATTAAGTATTCTTATCCATTAAGGATACATAGATATTTTAGTTTCCTTAGTTGTTAAGAAATTATCGATATTCGTGATACTTACCTCTTAAATTTTCTTAGAGGTTAAGAAAGCTAGTTTTGTAGCCTATAAATAGGAGTTGTAATCAAGAGTTGTATAAGATAACAAATCTTCAAATAATACACTCAATCTTCTAATTATTTCTATTCTACACGTCCATTATTTATTATAATCTACTTAGCAATAAAGTCTTGCTATTTTAATCTTTAGCAATAAAGTCTTGCTATTTTAATCTTTCAAGTGTAGATTTCTACTCTATTCTTGAATAATTACAGTGGTATCAGAGCTCTCTTCTTAAAGGGTTGTTTTATTCACGATAAAGAAATCTTTTACTAGACATGGCATCTAGTTCAACTGCTCCAGCAATTCCAACATTTAATGGGTTGCATTATCACATTTGGACAGTAAAGATGAAGACATATTTAAAGTCTCAAGGTTTATGGAAGGTTGTAGAGACTGAAAAAGATCCTCCAGCACTCAGAGCAAACCCAATTGTTGCTCAACTAAGAAATTATGAAGAAGAGTTGCTGAAGAAAGATAAGGCACTAGCCTGTTTACATTCGGGACTTGTTGATCAAATTTTCACCTCAATAATGGACTTGAACACACCAAAAGCCGTGTGGGATAAAATCCAGATACCTATGAAGGTTCTGATAGAGTAAAAGATGTCAGATTATTGACACTCAGACGAGAGTTTGAATTGTTGAAAATGAACGATGATGAACTTGTGAAAGATTATTCATCACGAATAATGGAGGTTATTAATCGAATTAGACTTCATGGTGATAAGATCTTAGACCAAAAAGTTGTGGAGAAAATAATGATAAGTGTTCCTCAAAAGTTTGAAGCCAAAATTTCCGCAAAAGAAGAATCTTGTGATGTTAGCATGCTTACGGTTTTTAAACTAACCAGCAAGCTTCAAGCACAAGAACAGAGGGTCTCTATGAGATTTGAAGAAAAGGTTGAAGGTGCTTTTCAAGCGTCTTTCAAAAATAACAAGGCTGGAAATTCAAGACAAAACACGTACAAGAAAGAAATTTACAAAGGTACTTTCCCTCCATGTAAAGTTTGTCAAAATACAAATCATCAAGAAGTTGATTGTTGGTTCAAAGATAAACCAAAATTTAAGTGCAATTTTTGTAAAATGTTTGGACATATTGAGAAATATTGTAGAGTAAGGAAAAATTGGGGCCAAATAAAGGAACTTCAGTTGGCAAATGTCTCTGAAGAAAATCAAGAAGCAACTGAACACTTGTTCATGGCATCGCATGTCGATTACAAGTAGAGATGTGACTATTGATGAAGGAGCCTATTGGGATTGGAATATGAAAGTAGTTAAAAGGCATGAAGCTTCTATTTCAAATCTCTAAAATGAATCTCACTATGATGATCCAAAATTTGATGTCGAAAACACAACTGACACCGGAGTTTTGAGTACCAGAAAAATTGCTGATGTTTACAAGTCTTGTAATCGCGTTGTTATGGAGCCCGAAAGCTATATTGAAGCTTCTAAACATGATGAATGGAATGAATCCATGAAAGCAGAACTTCAAATGATTAAGAAAAATAAAATATGGAAGCTTGTTGATTTGCCAAAGGGTAATAATGCAATATGTGTCAAACGGGTGTTTAGAACTAAGTTTCAACCTGATGGTTCAGTTCATAAACACAAAGCAAGATTGGAAGTGAAAAGGTATTCTCAAATTGCCAGTGTGGATTTTAGAGATACTTTCGCTCCAGTTGCTCATCATGACGTGATCAAGTTATTGTTAGCTGTAGCTGCTCAACGCAATTTGAAAATTCATCATCTTGATGTGAAATCTACATTTTTGAATGCTGAACTTGAAGAAGAGATTTATGTAAAGAAACCTCAAGGCTTTGAAGTAGCCAGCCAAGAAGATAAAGTATACAAACTATATAAGGCACTTTATGGTCTAAAGCAAGCACCGAGGGCTTGGTATTCTAAGATTGATGCTCATTTGATAAATCATAATTTCATGAGGAGTTCAAATGAATCAACTCTTTACGTAAAACAATTAAATTCTCAAGAAGTACTGATTATTTCTCTTTATGTTGATGATTTACTTGTGATCAGGAGCAACGATAATCTTGTTGAAGAGTTCAAGAAATAAATGCAATCGAAATTTGAAATGTCAGATTTGGGACTCGTGTATTATTTTCTTGGCATGAAAATTAATCAACAAACTAGTGGTGTTCATATATCTCAGAAAAAAATATGCAAGTGACATGCTCAAGAGATTCAACATGTTTTCATGCAAACCAGTCACATCACCACTTTTTTAAATTGCAAGTTGTCTAAAGAAGATGGAGAGAAGATAGTTGATCGACTCTATACAGAAGTATTATCAGGAGTCTGTTATATTTGACAATCTCAAGACCCGATTTAGCTTATGCAGCTAGTTTCTTATCAACGTTTATGACTTCACCAACTAGTTCTCACTTGGGAGCTGCCAGGAGAGTCTTAAGATACTTAAGGTTCACTCGATATGGGGATTATATTCGACAGAAACAAAGATTTGAAAATTGAAGGATATTTTGATAGTGATTGGGCTGGAAGTGTTGATGATATGAAGAGTACTTCTGGTTATGTTTTCAATCTTGGTTCAGGTGCATAGGTGCATTTTGTTGAAACTCAAAGAAGCAAAGCGTTGTCGCACAATCTACTGCAGAGGCATAATATATTGCAATCGCGGCTGCTGCCATGCTGTTTAGATAAGAAAGCTGTTGTCCGACTTGGATCTTACTCAAGACAGTCCAACAATCATCTATTGTGATAACAAGTATGCTATTGCTATAGCACAGAATCCAGTGCAACACGGAAGAACAAAACACATCAATGTCAAATATCATGCTATTCGAGAAGCCGAGAAGAACGGAGAAGTCATGCTGAAATACTGCACCTCCGTAGATCAATTGGCAAATATGCTTACAAAGTCCTTCACGGGAATGAAGCTAGATCAATTGAAGACTCGATTAAGGATACTTAGCTATTAAGTATTCTTATCCATTAAGGATCCATATATATTTTAGTATATCCTTAGTTGTTAAGAAATTATCGATATTCGTGATACTTACATCTTAAGTTTTCTTAGAGGTTAAGAAAGCTAGTTTTTTTAGCCTATAAATAGGAGTTGTAATTAAGAGTTGTATAGGATAACAAATCTTCAAATAATACACTCAATCTTCTAATTATTTCTATTCTACACTTTCATTATTTATTCTAATCTACTTAGCAACAAAGTCTTGCTATTTTAATCTTTAACAACAAAGTCTTACTATTTTAATTTTTCAACTGTAGACTTCTATTCTATTCTTGAACATTTACTGAAAAGTGTTATCATGATGACTCGAGTCGACCACCATCACCCCACACTCAGTTTACTTCTTGATCGAAGCAACATACTTGAAATGGAAGTCGTTGCAATATATAATGAGGTATATAGGTATTAATTTTACTCCATCCTAATTTTCTTGTAGCTCCTCAGTCATTGACCCATTCCACAACGTTCATCCCCAAAGTCAAGATCTTGAAGGCACCTAAATTTGACATTGACAAATAGATGGAAACTGGAAAGTATGATGATCTACAATATTTGTTCCCTGAGTTATTTGTTTCCAGCTAATACAAGTATCATTTAGTGATGTTAATTCTATGAAGAGAGCATTAGTTTAATATTCTTTAAGTATGTTTCCAGTTTATTTATATACTATCATATATAACTGACTTTTTGATTATAGAGATACAATAAATGTTGGCAGTCGCATTAATTTTCAATATACACTTTAGCTAATGGAACTCAAAGCTTTGTGCCATGTGTGTGCTTCGACTTTGTGACTGTCATATGTGTTTTTCCAAATATCCACATGCCTATAGTTATGTGGGCACAAATTCTCACACTATAAAAAGTTGAACTTTAAAGGCCCAAAATAAACACTAGATTTTTTTTAAACCTGTGCCCTAATTGTTTTTTATTGAGTTTATAACTTAATCCTGGCCGTTCAGCATTAATAAGGAGGGTCAAGTGCTTATACACGTGTTTATAACTCTTGCAATCTTAAACCACGTGTAAACGTGTATAGGTATGGATCATCATCTTCCCCACGTATCCTCACATATTAGCAACCCGCACGTGCATAGACATCTCTATTACTCAGTTAATAATGCCTTCAACTTATGTACATTCAATTTGGGATATTGTAGAAAATAATGGTATTGAAGGAAGAAAAAAAGGTAAGTTGAAACTTTCTGGGTTAATTTCCATTATCAAGTTGTTTATGATCATTAGTAGTTCTCCTCATCTTATTACTAAATTCCTTTTATAGTATCATGCTACATTTTTTTATAGTAAAACTTATGTTTATGAAGCAAGTAAAAAAATATATTTCTTATGTGACACTTACATTAACCAGGTTTGATGAAATTAGGTTTTAGGTGTTGATTATTAGCTGTTAGAAAGGTTATGTGATATCGGCTAAAAAGTCACATTTTCACCCCAGTATTAAGGCCCAAAAACAAGAAAGATTCGAATTTTATCGGAAAAATACCCGCTTCGTCGTTTAAAATTGAAGAGCAAGTAATTACGAAGACGGTGCAAAAGGAATCAAGAGAATCGGAGCTAAAACGAAGATTCTAGAGCGAAAACGGTGAAAGAAAAGAAATCAAGTTACGATCCAGCGAATCAGCAAGCCAAACATCTTGCTAAACGGGCTGCCAAACGGCTTTCCAGTATGGCAAACGGCCTGCCATACACCCATATCAAACGGGCACGTTAAACGGGCTGGTCTGTCAAACGACCCCTGCAAACGGCCTGCCAAACGGCTTGCCAAAAGGCCTGCCTGCCGTTTACAGGTAAATTTCATGCTTATTTAAAAGGTCCATGTCATTCATTCCAACACACACTTCAATTCAATTCTTTCTCTCTCTTGTACAATATTAGTCACACTTTCAAGGTCTTCGACTCCGTGCGGGAAATCTAGTACCCGAAGAAAAACGCCGAAGATTTTATTAGGAGCGGTCTGGAGTTTGAAGTTGTCACTTTTGTATTCGGAACTTGTTTAATCTACTGGTACTTCTATTCTTTATGTTATTATAATGTCTTTTATCATTATGTTCTGTGATGTTGTTGCCATGATTAGCGAGTAGTTATCTTTAGTGTATGCTATAATATAACAAGTTATAATGCCGAAATAGTATTATGATTTGCGTATGTTGTTGAAATGCTTTCCGATTATACTTTAAACTCAATCGCTTTTCCAACTAATAGAACGTAGTTATTGGCTCTGTTATTGGGAAGTTGCGAACCCCGATTTAGAATACACTATCTGTGTCACCCCTTGGTAAGAGAAGTCTATCAGATACAAAATGTGATCGACTGAGGCACACCTATTTTAGTAAGTCTATCAAGCTTTGGATTCTTACTGAGGACTCTTTCGTAGTGAAACATTTAACTAGACCCCTAGTACATTGTCAGTCCCAGACCATGCTAATGTAGTCACCAAGCATATAAACTTCGTACGTGCATGTTGAAGCATAATGGTTGTTGTAAGCTGTACCTCTGCTAAGTAAGGCCATGGAACCCGGTCAGTGTTGATCAGTACACTGCACCATAACGCGGTCTCAAGCATTGCACCCCGCTTGAGGGATTCTTAGTTAATTCAGGAACTGTTTGTTTAAACACATAAAGGATTGGACCGTTAGGATAACCGAACGTGTTCATGGAAGTCAACTGGACTTGGCCATGGTTTTCTTTATGGTTAACTCTTTTTAAAGGGCCTAACTATCTTTTAAAACCAATCATTAACGAAAACATTGAAACACATACGTCACCCAACCGAGTCACTCAATTGGATGAGACGTCTGAACGTGTATGCCTGTAGTAGACTGCACGGGCGTGGGGGGTAATGGACGTTGCTGTCTATTCAGAATCTTCAAGCCTATCACATTACCCAGTGAGATGTCTTACGACAGAGGCGTTTAGGACCAGTGTAATGAATTCAAGGCCTCTACCTATTCATGAGCCATCATTCCATAGTCTCGGCAGAATAACTGATGAAATCATAGTATGCACTTATTTTAACCTTATCTGAATTACGAATTTTATTGCATTTACTTTATCTATCCTTTAAGATTAGGTAACCACTACTCCTTTATAACTATCTTAAGCTTTAAATATAGGTTCGATTCTACTGATATCTTAAAAATACGACCCTAGGTCATACTTCCCTTACTCATAATAAGGAGTAGTACGATTTAGGCCCCGTTAAATATAATTTTATAACAGTACCCCCTCTTGGTGGTTGATTCTGGTGTATTGCGACCTAACGACACCGCACAAATAATACCGTATGTTTTGGCCATATCATTATGCATGTCAGTTTTATGATATGTAGTGTTTGATAATGCATGCAAAATGAATCGACCATTACTACACGCTGTGGATATTTACCCTCATATGAACCACAACTGGATAGTGTTAATTCAAGTGCTGGAGAACAGTCATCTCCAACAAAGACGTGTTGGAACTGAATTCAAAAGGCTCATTGTAACCGACACTCAGGTACTTCATGCCTCTTACATGAAATTATATTTAGTTAATGTTCTCCGCAAACCTTGTATCCACTGTTCTGAAACAAGGTACAAATCTGACACTTCTTATCTACTCCTTAAACCTGCATTTTTTACAAAGATACTAAGTTCATATAAGCGATACTACATCTCCAATGCTAGCATCGTAGCAAATGTCAATAGATTTCGTATCAGCACTTACCAATTTTTGTGGATACCGAATAACCGAACACCTGTTGAAGAGGTAGTAGAGCCAGCTCCACCTTCAATGTCGTGTTCATTTGAATTCATGATGTTTAGTGATTTACACAAACATGCTGACTCAGACAACTTGCAAAGTACATTTTATATCTCTTTGTAGTTTATTTTTTAACTGATCAATAAAGTGCTTCACTAACAGCTACATTAATTAATTAACATTAGACATTTGGGCGGTTATTCTAAGATGCCTACTAATGATACGCGTACCTACGCGCATGGCGCTCGTCCGTATCACGTGCAATGCACACGTCTTAAGCATTACCAAACCATCTGATTAGGAGGCACGCATACAAGTATTGCTTAGGGCGCACGAAAGCAATCTGATGTAATCTTATCCATAATTAAGCATGATCCTTTTCCAACTATAATTCTGTTATTTATTGTTATTATTCGGGAAGGATCTAGAAGCGAATTAAGAGGTAATCTAGGATTAAGGTTTCATTATAAATACAACCCTAACCTCCTTCACTCGATACAACATTTTTTGTATTACTCGAATATACGATTACATTCGAAAAACACTCTTACGGTAACAGGTATGTTCTTCGAACATAAACCCTATGCAACCACCTTTAGTGGCCATTGTTATGGCAGTTTCCATCAATGGTGGACGTAGCTTTGATCTCCCTTTTGTACATCATCAACTCTAGAAGGGTTATTCCCGGTAAACCGGACCGGAGATCAAAGCTATAAACATTCTTAAACACTCTATCATGCACTCAACATTAATTTAGCTCTTTGGGCAGATTTATGTTCGATCAAATGGCGCCATCCGTGGGACCATAACTAGAATTGCGTAAAATATTTTATACGTTACGAATGATTAACTGTAAAACTTCTTGTTAGGACCCCGAAGAGTGTATAGTGTTAATGTGAAACAAGCTTAATAGATGGTTCCTTAGAAGAGGGTTATATAAGGAACCCTGGTAGTCCTAATTAGATAGACATTGCATTGTAACTTAGTTTAAGAAGCCGTGGAATGTAAACTTACCGAAACTCTCTAATATCGAATCTGTTCTTACACGTACCGAATCTCATTCTAACAATCATTTCTTCAATTCTCACTATGATCTGGCCTATCATTTGGTATAAGAGCATCCAGGGAGTGATATTACAACACTATATCGATCCAGTGATTGATAATTACAAATGTGAACACTCTCGGTTAGATTGAATCACATTTGGTATCTTCGATTGTGATAATTTGTCGTTCAGATTAGTGTGAGAAGTTCAGCGAAGGTTAATTAGGTGTATTAGAAAGTATTTCGATCATCATTACAACTTTACAACAACAATTATGAAGAATCAAGCTATTTTTTAGAGTTCGTGGCTAAATCTCTATATTTTGATCAATTCAGGCTTGTGTTCAAGTGAAGGTTTGTGGATTCAGTTAAGTTCGTGAGGTGATTTTACAACAATCTGATAGTTTAATTTCATCAATTCATCAATTTTTGGTGATTTGATCCTCATTCGGTATATTAACTGCCATACCGAGTGATAGGTCAAATCATGGTGAGATTAGAAGATGTGATGAGTTAGAGTGAGACTCGGTAAGTGAAGAACAAATTCGATATTAGAGAGAATCAGTAAAATTTACATTTCACAGCTTCTAGAACTCAGTTACAATACAATGGCTATCTAATTAGGACTACATAGGCTCCTTATATAGCCCTCTTCTAAGGAACCTTCATTTAAGCATGTTTCACATTAACACTATACAACTTCGGGGTCCTAACAATCTCCCCCTTAGTGTTAAATGTGAAATTTACAACATAATCATATTTAGTAATCTTGAGAGGTCCAAACGTTAGTTCCCATCGTGTGCCATCTGGTTTTGAAACTTCAACTTGATTTTCTGAAATTTGCTTAGAAGGTTTCCAGACACCGTACGCTTTTCTTGGATCTCCCTCATGTAATGGATATTCATCCATTTCTTTAAAATACCTTCTTTTTCTTTGGCCACGAAGAATCTCAAATTGTCTAGTACGGACCCAGAGTTTCGGACGATCTCTGATATGCTTTATGAACTCTCCAAGACCCATTTTCATGTCAATATCAAACTTGCTTTGACGAATTTTAAGATACTTCAGTGCAGCCTTGAGTGTACCATCTAAGTATTTGTTTAACTCTTCAGTGTGGATGAACACTTTTTCTTTCTGAGAATTCACAAATACAAACCCTTCAGGTTCGAATTGCATTTGAAACATTCCCATATCCTTCAGTCCCTCTGTGAATTAATCTGGACAAGTTATTCGAATCTTTTTCCTATTTTCTTCGAGACCAATTTGAAAATCTTCACATCTCATCAGTTCAATTGTCTCCATCATGTATCTCTTCACAGCTTCCAAAGCTTGAGACTTAGCATACGGTCGAATTGTGAGAATACTGAGGTAGTTGTAGATGTGATTGATGTCAAGCATGTCTAGATTCTGAAAATCAGCCTCTGTAAACTTGTATTCCTTCTCATCTTCTCTGTTAACAAGGAACTGACTGATAACGTCATTCTTTACACTTATTTCAACTCTGACTCGAGTAATATCCAATACTTCTTTCAATCGGTACTTTATCTGAAGCCACGAATCATATTCATTTCGATTAATATCTTTCCTCCACATAAACTCATACTAGTTTCTTTCATTAGCTGAAAGTAATTATGAACCTATGTAGGTAAACCTTTTAATTCTTGGCGTTTTGTTAATGCGGAAGATTTTATAAGCATTTTCCTCGATGAATGTGTTTCGTAATGTTATGAAATCATGCTCAACTCCCAATAGCAATCTTTGTTCCCGATTCTTAAAAATATACTGTTGTTGTACTTGAATATGGAATTCACTGTTTCACTTGAAGTAGAGGTACCAGAAGTTGAACTTTCATTTGCATTTGTTGGATTGGAACTCGATGATGGTGTAGAATTTGATGAATGATCAGTAGGCTTTTTTGTGTCATCTGTTGGAGCATTATCATCTTCAATATGATCAAAGATGTCATCATCATTTGGATTAACATAAAGATTATATCCATCTTCATCAGTAGAATCCCTTTCGTCATCACTTTCCGTTACCGGATCAGGATTCCCTTCATCCACAATTTCTACATCTCCAGGAATATAAGATACTGCAGATAATTTACTTAGAATGACAAACCCATCATCATCTGTTTCTGCAAGATAAAAATCACTTAAGTTCAAATCCTCATCTATCGGTCCACTTTCAGCCTCAGAATGAATAATTGGAATTATAACTTGCTCAGGTTCCTTGTCATCAATATTATCACGAGTAGAAACCATTTCCGATTCCGTCATTTCTGATTCCGTATGAACCTGTTGAGCTTGAGAAGCTGATGTAGACCTTACACCATCACCCCTAGTTGAAATGTTCACCATTAGAAATTCTCCATCTACTCCTATCTCCCCCTCATGGCTATTTTGAGGATTAGAATCATCATGTTCATCATTACGGTGAGGGCTTAGAGGAGAAGAGCAGGAAGTTAGCAGATGTCATACTCGAGCTCGAAACATTGCTTGAAGCGAAGTTCGTTGAAGAACATCAATATTGACTCTAAAAACATACGACTGAAATATTCTTGCTCCAAATCATCATAATAATTTGGTGAACGCGAGGGTGATGGCGGTAAAGTAACAATAGAAAGAGCAGCATCAGTATTGGTTGAAGGCGATGTCGGTGGAAGTGTTTGATTTTTTGTGAGGGCAGGTAAGGATAAATGTGCGGTATTATTCTTATATGTAGGGATGTACGTACTACTAGTCAGATTCGTGATATCCCCTTCTAATGGAGGTTGGGCAACAACCGGAGTTTTCGCCGACGAAGATTCTTTCGAATCACCTGCCTCCATGAATTTAGTCTCATGGAACTCTGACAGAGTAGCAGAACTACCCATCGGTTTAGTTCTCACAGAGATATTGCTATCTCTGACTCCTGAAGTCATTGACATACCTTGAGGTAGCACATCTCTTTCAATTAAAGACTCATTCCCTAAACCTTGAGATTCAGAATTCGAAGAAGAAGTGGTTTGAACCAATTTATCAATTTCTTGAACCAAAGGAACAGTCTGCTGGAAGTCTAATAAATATCCCGAAGGATTATCATGTCGACTCGTTTCCATGGGACGCGGTAGATCTTCCTCATCAAGATAAGCCGGACCTCCAGACCCCGTTGTACGTTGAGGCACAAGAGGATTTCCAGCCGATACGCAGGGTGCCTTTTCAAGATTTTTAGGCTCCCCTTCGGCCGTTCTGGACTTCAATGATTCATTTTCCTCAATTGATTGAGTCAACGCAGACTTTACTGCAGAGGAAGACTTTACTTCCTTAGATGCTGGAGCATCTTGCTGGGTAGGATTTATTGTTAAGTCCTGTTTAGATTCGATGGGCTGATTGGTCTTTTTACCATCCGTGCGTTTATCTCTCTTGCCTACCGAAGCTTGCGCTTCATTTAGTGTAGGGCTTACTATTATTATTGGATGTGATACAGAGATGGGTGAAGGTGACCTAATAGGCTCTAGGTCTTGGTTCGTATCACCAATGGTTGGAGTAACTGTTTGGCGTATGATAGGAGTCGTAGTCCTAGATCTAGTTACTCGTAGGGTTGGCGGAGTCTGAATCATCTCATCGGGCATATATCGTGTTCTCTTAGGAGAATGTTCTGGAGATGATTCAGTTGCTGATGAATCAGTGTCACTACTCTCAGGTGTAGTTGATAGGGTAAGTTCAATCCTAAGAGGACTAGGTTCCCTGATCCTCACAGGTTGAGTTTGTTGTGCTACCATAGGGTGTTTGAGGTTTATCCTGAGTGGAGGATTAGCTGGCCCAGGTGGTTGTACTACAAGTTCTTCTACAACCTTTGGGGCTAAAATCATGGCTGGTTCAACTTGTTCTTGTAGTTGTACCGGGTTCGGAAGAGGTATTCCTACAGCCTCAAAGTAAGAACGCATTCGAGCGTCTTGAGGTTCAGCTAACCTCACTAACCAATATGGAATTGGTTCAGTGAATCTATTATCAGAAATCACAAGGGTATTCATCTTTAACTCCCCAAATCTCTTCATCTGTAATCCATGCGTACCTGGTACAAAAGTATTTGCAATGCGTACCTGGTACAAAAGTATTTGCATTTCTGCAAGTAGTTATAGCATCATGGATAAAGATACAGAAAAACCTTTCACAAGGGATGTAGGAACACCTTGGTTTGTCTACTTGAGCTTGAACTAAATTCCATAAGAGTTCTGCATAATCCAGAGTTTCCACTCTTGTGAACGAGTAGAACAGCTTGAGCATTGGCACAGTTAAGCTGTTGGATCCACTCTTTGTCATCAACAAGCATCTGTTGATGATCGAGAAGATCACATACCACCGAGAGTGTAAGTACTTCTTTTGAAACTTAGCTGGTGGAACTTTGGTAGCTCCACTATAACCAAGCTGGAAGATTGAGCTCATCATCTGCTGAGTAGCAGGAAAAGCAGGAGCATTCTGTACAAGAGGAAGCTGAAAGATCCTCCTGAAGTCAGCTTTAGTGATACTCCTGAATCCTTGTACCCCTCTCAGCTCAAATTCAAATTTAGCTGCTTCTCCCTGTGGATTGGCAGTTGTAGGTTGTATAGCCTCCACAAACCTTATTGTTCTATTAAGAAGCTCTAAGTCTGTGATTGGCACACTAACTGTTGAGCTTAGAGCAGTCCATAAAGTTTGCCTTTCTAGAATAGCAGTCCAGTAATTGCAAGGGATGTTGGTTTCAGAATTAATGAAGTGATTGTTCACCATTTAGCTGTATAAATAAGAAATAGAGAACCACAAGATGTTATCATAAAGCACATATCTCTATTCTTATTTCCTTTGAAAACCTTTGTATTTTTTAGATTTTATAATTTTTATGATTTTTCTAAGTTATAAAAAATCATTTATTCCAAATATGTACCTACATTTGACAAACATGATATACATACGATATTCATCACATTACACCCTATCATGTAATATCAAATATATAACACAAAGTATCAGAACAACACTTAGTCAATTTTTCTCAATTTTTCAACACATTCCAAGCAGATTCGGTATTCATGAAAACTCTAGATTCGGTAACTAAATAAGCTTGAGTTTTTCAATTCAAAGACTTAGAATAAAACTTAAGTATTTCAATACAAGAATCAAATTATTTCAAAGTACCAAATAGCAGACTCGGTATCAAGCCAAGAATAGATTCGGTATCTTCAAAATTCACAGATAATCACTCAAACATGCATATTCAGTCTCATATCATGCAAAATCATAACCATAATCAATTAGTACCTCATTTATCACAGGAAAACATGTTAATCAATTGAACAGACTCGATACTGTAGCAAGAACACATTTGGTATGTACAAAATCCATCAATCAATCAATTAATCATGTAATCAGACTCGGTCAATTGATAGATCAATCAACTTAAAACAGATTAGACCAGATTTCATGTCAATCAACCTAATCATTTGAGTTTAATCAAAGATTTAAAAACTTAGACTTTTGATTCGGTATAATCAACAATTTCAAAATTAAATGTCATAATCTTGTATTTATTGATCTTTTCTGGTTAATAATCATGTAATTATCTCAGATCTACAACATGTGAAACATAAATTTGATTAAAACAAAGAAATACCAAAGATTTGAAGATAGAGAAGGACGGACTCGGTAGATTAGGCAGATTCAGTATGTTTAATCAGACTCGGTGAAGTGACCCGTCCTAATCTATAAGGACGAATACAATAACATATGGATACATTGCGAGGTATTTGACCTCTATATGCTACATTTTACAAACATTGCATTCGTTTCTAAAGACAAACTTTCATTACATCGAAGTTGATAGGCATGCATATCCTTTCATAATATATCCAAACTATAAATGACTTAATAGTAATCTTGTTGAACTCAATGACTTTAATGCAACGTCTTTTGAAATATGCCATGAATGACTTCAAGTAACATCTTTAAAATGAGCAAATGCACAGCGGAAGATTTCTTTCAAACCTGAGAATAAACATGCTTTCAAGTGTCAACCAAAAAGTTGGTGAGTTCATTAGTTTATCATAAACATTCATTTCCATCATTTTAATAGACCACAAGATTTCATATATTTAATTGTACACGTAACCCGAGTACAAAATAACACGCGTAACCCACTAATTAAAAATCATTCATATGGTGAACGCTTGATAACCGACTTAACTTTAATGCATAGAATATCCCCAAACAGAACCTCTCGTCTGTATAATAATAATAATCTCGAAGCACTAAAGCATCTGTACCCCGGATGGGACTTGTCGAGGTCCATAGATATATCTTTAGGATTCGCGTCAATTAGGGGCCATACCCGTTTCCTAATTATTAGGTTACCAAGCTAAAAAGGGGTGATATTCAATATTCATAATCCAGCCATAGAATGTAATTTTTGATTACTTGTGTCTATTTCGTAAAACATTAGTAAAATCAGCGCATGTATTCTCAGTCCCAAAAATATATATAAAAAGGGAGTAATGAAACTCACAAAACTGTATTTCGTAGCAATAATGCATATGACGGCACTTGAACAAGTGCAAGGTTGGCCTCGGATTCACGAACCTATATTAAGTATATATATATTTATATAATGATCAATATCTGTCAAACAATTTAGGTCAAGTCATAGTGTACCACAATCCTAATGCTCGAGATCGATATGCAAAAGTCAACAAAACTCGATTTGACCCAAAATGATTCACAAAACCTATACATGTTTATTATATAACTTAAATAGTCGTTAAATATATTTATCGAATTTTATTTAAGTAAATAATATAAATCATTTATTAATAAAAATTTGTATAAATTTTTATATATAGAAATATACTCTTGTATTTCTTAAGTAATAAAATTCATAAAGTTTATTTAATAACATAAAAATATAACGGTATGTGTTATTAATGTAATTATATTACGTGTGGTAAAAATATCCTTTCATTACAAATTTATTTGCTAAAATAATATTAATAATAATAATAACTAAAAGTTGTATTATTTTGTATTAATAACATTAATTATGTTAGTAATAGTAATAATAACAATATTTATATTTACTAATAATAATATTAATTTTGATAATAAATAATAATCTTTAGTAATAATACTAATATAATAATGATATTATTACTGATAATGATAAAATATTATGGTCCGTTAATGATAATAGTATTGATTGTTATCAACAATACTAATAAAATAATAATGAAAATATATTATTTTCTAACAAGCATGATAATTTTTAAAAATAACGATTTTTAATATTAACGATAACAATAATAATAATATTTTTAAAAATAATACTTCTATTCAAAATGATAATTTTTTTTAATAATAATGATTCTCTTTAATTTTTAAGTATAATAATATTAGTATTTTATCTGAAAATGATAATTCTATTTAAAATGATAATTTTAATAATAATACTAAAATGATAATAATAATAATAATAATAATAATATTTTATAATAACAATCTTATTTCTATTAAAAATGCCAATTTTAATAAAAATGATAGTTTTAATATTAATGATACTTTTAATAATAATAATAATGATAAAAATAATAAAATGATAGTTTTTATAAAAATGATAATTTTTAATAATAATGATAGTAATAATAACAATTTTAATGATAATACCTATATTGATAACGATAATGATAATAATAATTAGATAATAATAACGGCGATAATAACGACGATAGTAATGATAATCATTTTAACAATAAATATACTAAAATTAATAATAATTCAATTGACTATATCTTTTAATCTATTCATTGAAATCATACGAGTTCTAAATGAAAAGTTCTTAATTTTTCGCTAGCTTTCCAATGACATGCATATCTTATACCTTATCTCAACCGCATATGTAACTAATTCAGGATTCAACATAACCTATCTAACGGCAATATCAAAAGTACAAGCATGCATAATCCTATATACTCAAGCACTAGTCAGGGATACACTATTAATATATAAAAGTTAAGTTATGAGGGCTCACGTATCAATATTGAGATTCAATATTGCAGGAAAGGTACGTAGATGCAACAGAGATGATAAACACTAGATCGACCTCACGAGCATACCCTCGAACATTACCCATCACCTTCATAGCTATAACCCATAATTTCCTTAGCCCTATCCTACTCGAAAACCAGTTTTGAAAACCCGTTTTAGATCACTCGAGCAGCACTCTGTCGTAGTATTTTATGTATAATACTAATAATTATACTTATACTTCTAATAATAATAATATTATCAATAATAATAATATTCTTAATAATAATATTAAATATAATATATATATATATATATATATATATATATATATATATATATATATATATATATATATATATATATATATATATATATATATATATATATATATATATGTGTGTGTGTGTGTGTGTGTGTGTGTGTGTGTGTGTGAGAAGAGATCGAGAGAGGTGGATGATTGAAATGAACCAGACTCGACTTGCTTTATAGATATTTCCTGATTCCAGCCCCCATGCGATCACATGGGTCTTGGGCACTATGGCCATGCGATCGCATGGTCTTGCTTACCTGCCCACATCTTTGTTTTTCTCTACCGACACACGTTTTTAATTATATATTATATTTAATCTTTATAATTAATTAAATATTATATTATATTTACGTGCATCGTTAAATTGTAAATTTAATTCCAACGACTCGTACATTGACACTCGACTTATGTCTCGGTTTCGGTTTCTCGAACGCATTTTTGTACGCTAAGAAAACTTGCACTTTACGTTACGTGACGTGTACCTTTATTAATAATTAGACTTAAATTAATAAAAAAACTAACCCACTCAAAGTGTAACTTAATCCTTTGAGTGTTATGGTCATTTGCTTCTACAAATCATCATCTCGTTATGTATATAAAAGTATTATTTTAAATCGACACGTCTTATCACTAAATTAATATTACACTATAATATATATATATATATATATATATATATATTTATATATATATATATATATATATATATATATTTTTTTTAAAATATAAACTTGTATATATTATAAGTAATGGAAATATTTATGTAATGATATAATATTTAGTTTTTAAAAACTAAATATATTTCAAAGTTCGTTTTAAATTTTGTTTAGAAAATATTATAACACGTATCATTTATACTTTAAAACTTAATTTGGCGTAATCCATTTATGCGCCAACGTTTATCAAACGTCCTAGATGACATATCTAAATATCAATCGAATCAAGTGTTACTTAATTTGAAACTATATATATATCTTCAATATTCGTATACACATTTTAAATACACATTGCAAGTTAACTACATATTTAACAACCAATATTCCATCTCACATTTTTTACTCAAAGATATCTTAAATAATAGAGTTTTATTATATCGTAAAGCATTTTCGTACATTTGAAACTAAATCAAATGATTATTATGTAATTTAGTCTTCCACTAACCTTTGTCTAATTCTCGATAATAGACACATTTGTTCTTACTCGTAAATCACTTTATCATTTTCAGAATATTGTTAAAATGGAAAGATTTCTCAAATCAATGTGGACCTCTCAACAAAGACTCATAATCATACAATATATCTGATAAATCACTCATTTGATATTATCTTCTAATTCCATAGATAATCATATTGAAACAAATACATTCATGTAAAGTATTATACATTTAATACTTTGTTAATGTTTTTAAGTTATAATATGTACACACATATATATACACATATAATCATATTCATTTATATAATGGTTCGTGAATCGTCGGAATTTGGTCAAGGTTAAATGAATGTACAAACAAAGTTTAAAATTCTTGAGATTTAACTTAACAAACTTTGCTTATCGTGTCGGAATAATATAAAGATAAAGTTTAAAGTTTGGTCAGAAATTTTCGGGTCGTCACAGTACCTACCCGTTAAAGAAATTTTGTCCCCGAAATTTGATCGAGGTCGTCATGGATAACAATAAGAATGTTTTCATGACAATTATGAGTTGATAAATAGAATTTTTATCATCATTGAGTATTATGGATAAAACAATTTGAAGAGTACGAGTGACGCTATCGCAAAAGAGTGAGATGAGAGAATAGTGATTCGTCTTATCTTTTGATGTCATCGCAGTGGATTTTCGGAGTAAAGAAAATCTTTGTAATCTATATAAGATTTTATTTTTCGACGATTAAGGAGATTATGATCCTCTTCGATTTAATGCGATAATCCATCTCGATTTCTTCGTCGAATATTTCACTATAAATCCACCTTCTTCGTTTCCTTTCAACTTATTCTTTCTCCCTCAACTCATATTTTAAAGCATTCATCAGTATGCTCTATCCAGTACTGATCCTAGATATACTCTTAACTTTCATCTCTGTCATTCTTCTTTTTCATCTACCACCGGAGGATTTTATTTATTTCTACTATTACCTTGGGGTTATAGTAATTTTAATTCTCCCGTGCCTTTACGTGGCAGTACGTATTGATATTCACGGTTTGTAATTTATGTGTTGTTGTCGAGTTTTATATTTTCTTTTATATTCAAGAGTTCCATACTTTTGTCTCCTCTTCCCGACTTCAAGTCAAGCGAATAATGGTCCAGAATTTGTAGGTATGGACTTTGAAATGAACACAGTTAATGTTCTAAGAAGGAAATTGTAATGGCACGATCTTAATTTGTCAAATTACTAGAATACCTCGGAAAAGGCCGAATCATCAAGAAATATTTTCTTGATATTTTAGAGGTTAAAGAGAATACAAGAGTCGTGTAACATAGCACATGATGACGTTATGATCTGTGAATCATCACGTTCCATTTAGAAACTCAGCATGAATTACTGTAATATAATCACGTTGATCAAGTGTCATTATATTATACTAACTCATGCTTCAGTTCCCAACACTACTTCTAAAACATTCATACTTTAAACTCGAAGGTTTCAGAATTTAGAAACTAAAATTGTTTCTTTTATGATATAACATAGATAGCGCGAAGAGGTAAATGATTTCGGATAACAATAGTTATGAAGATATCTTCAGAAACATTGAAGATATTTATAATGAAAGATACGATGATATCTTAGAATATCTAAGATTAGAGGATGATGAAGAATATTATCCGCAAGGGTTTTAGAGTAAGGAGTAAGGTATTCGTTAATGAATTCAGCAGATACTGAATCATTTGGATTCTTTGAAGGCAGGTTTAGTCTTTGTGATTTGTCCACAGCCTCTTTCATACTTTGCTCAATCCGTTTTCCAGTTCCAAACCTTCTATTTTTCTGAGCTTTGCCAACACACTATTCTTTATCATCAAACTTTTTACTGTTAAGGTCGTTTATAGTTTTTGCTGCTTCATCAGCATTTCAAGAACTATTCCGCAGTTCGGGGTATTTTTCAAAAACTTTACATTTGAAATATGTAAGTCACATATAACTGTTGGCGTAGACATGCTGCGAGATTTCAAAATACTGATTGCTAATTGCCGATGATTCGTATGGCAATTCTCGTTACAAGATGCAGATGAATAAATGATGGGGTTTTAATGAGTAAATATAATGACTTTTCGGAGAGACTAAAGTCAAAGGGTGATGAAGTTGCGGGTACATCTGCTGATAATGTGGTGGAATATAAAAGGTTCCCCGGTAGCAAAAGGGTAATTGTATGTGTCAGGGTTATAATAAGACTACTACTCCGGATGAAAATCGAAGTTGACTTGCTGGAGCTGTGAAAAAACTGACTAATTTGAAAAGGAATCGCAAAGTTATTTTTGCTAATAAATGCCAAAGGGTCTGACACGGATACGTGTTAAATTATGACTTTGGTTTTGAGGGTTTTTCAGGTACATAACTGTGGGTAACATGTGGTTGGATCATCATCTCCATTATTCATTGTTTAAAGTGTCTTCAAAAATTTCAAAGGGTTTGAACACAGATTGTAATCGTTAATATGCATATGATGTTCTAGCACAGTTTTGAAGTCAAAGTATAGCTTTGAAAGATGTAGGAATCTAAGAGTGGTGATACCGATTATATTTCGAATTGACTTCTGCGATTTCAAAATCAGTATATGTAATTGAATTTAAATGAGTATGGTTGTTTTGATTTTTATGAAAGAATGTATACCGTTGAGAAAATAGTGAGTATAGTTGTTGATTGCTGAATCAGATTCGAAAAATGTAACATATTAATTGTGAATTTATATATCTCTCGGGTATTACCTACCCGTTAAAAAAATTTCACAATTAATATTTTGTAGTAAAGAAATTTATTACAGTCTTTATGAGAATATATACATGTATATATTTTCTTTAGATGTAACATAGATTTAATGAGTTAATATTAAATTAAACTCATTTGATTTACGGTTGAAACTAGAATTGAATAATCCCTAAACTTTAGAAATTTCATAACTTTTACGGAGTATTTCTTTAATGTAATTGAAATTTTGAATCAATACTTCGTTATTTGTTGATGTATGATGTTTGGTTCGTGGAATTATTGTGAATTTTGCAAGGTACGAATGATGTTATCTGAAGAGTTTCGAGTACATCGATGATGAAAGTGTAAAATCAAACATATATTTGATTAATACACTTGTTTTATTATGAGTTGGAATTTATTGAATTAAAACAGAGATTGTAGTTAACGATGGTTAAGTTGCTGACGATAGACGTACATCATCGCATATTTGTAATATGAATTTAACCGAGTAGTTAAGATTCACACATAATAGCTTAGTACGGAAATATTTATTTTGATCTCAAAATTTATATATACATAAAATATAAATATAATTTCTTCAAAGGGAATGAGTTAATACTTCATAACTCATTGATACAATATACGCGTTATTGATTCGTAACGATATCCACGGTGATTCTTGAACTAGCGGAGTTTGTGATGTTATATGTGCTACTGGTGCTGACGATGCTGACAGTACTAACGATACTGGTGATGCTTGTGTAAGTCTCGCTTGTAAATCACACACTATTCCCGTCAAGGTTTCTACCCTATCTTCTATCCACTCATTTGATTTATAGTTAAGGCTAGGATAGATAATCTCTAAACTTTAGAAATTACATAATCGCCGTAGAATGTTTCCCCAATGAAGTTATAAATCAATACTTCATCGTTTATTGTTGTTGGTACTCCTTGGTATCTATAGAGCGTATGACATTAGTGTTCGTGGGACAGATTGTAAAGTTGAGGTTTACGATGCGGTTGTGGTTGGGGGTGGTAATGGTACTGTTGGCATTGATGATGGTGGTACTGGTTATGCTGTTAATGATGCTGCTGGTGTTTGTAACCTTTGCACCATATTCTCCAAAGCCACTACCCGAGAGCGAAGCTCGTTGACTTCTTCTATTACACCGGGGTGGTTGTCGGTTCTGACGAGCGGATAAATAAGATCTAGAATGTGGTATAGTATATAATCGTGATGAGATACTCTGAAAATGAGAGAGAAAATGGTATTACGAACAGGTTCGCCGGTAAGTGCTTCAGGTTCTTCACCAAGAGGGCAATGTGGTGGATGGAAAGGATCACCTTCTTCTTGCCACCAATGATTAAGTAGACTACGAACCCATCCCCAATTCATCCAGAATAGATGATGGCAGATTGGTTGATCCATTCCGGTCACACTGCTTTCAGAGCTTGAGTGGGACTCCATTTCGAAATCTGAGGGACTTGAACTAATGACGAATTCCATTTTGCACGATTGTATAAGGATTTTTCGATATGAAATGATTTTCGATTAGAGGATGGTATTCTAATTACATAGAATATCCATAGATATAGAACAAAAGATTTCGTAAATTACGAAGGAATTTGCGGGATATGTCAGGAAAAGCTTACAGTAACAGATACACTAAGATATGAATTTTGTCCATACACTATTCATGTAATCAATGCAATAAGATGTGTCTAGACTAAGAAAGATAAGCAGGTAATTTTCCGACGAAAATGATAATCAAAACTTTTGACATGCATACACGGTCGAAGTCCAGACTTACTAATGCATCCTAACGACTTATCAGTTAAACACGCTAATGCAGACCTGGTTCGCTAAGACCACCGCTCTGATACCACATGAAGTGACCCGTCCTAATCTATAAGGACGAATAAAATAACATATGGATACATTGCAAGGTATTTGACCTCTATATGCTACATTTTACAAACATTGCATTCGTTTCTAAAGACAAACTTTCATTACATCAAAAGTTGATAGGCATGCATATCCTTTCATAATATATCCAAACTATAAATGACTTAATAGTAATCTTGTTGAACTCAATGACTTGAATGCAACGTCTTTTGAAATATGCCATGAATGACTTCAAGTAACATCTTTAAAATGAGCAAATGCACAGCGGAAGATTTCTTTCAAACCTGAGAATAAACATGCTTTCAAGTGTCAACCAAAAAGTTGGTGAGTTCATTAGTTTATCATAAATATTCATTTCCATCATTTTAATAGACCACAAGATTTCATATATTTAATTGTACACGTAACCCGAGTATAAAATAACACGTGTAACCCGCGAATTAAAAATCATTCATATGGTGAACGCTTGATAACTGACTTAACTTTAATGCATAGAATATCCCCAAACAGAACCTCTCGTCTGTATAATAATAATAATAATCTCGAAGTACTAAAGAATCCGTTCCCCGGATGGGACTTGTCGAGGTCCATAGATCTATCTTTAGGATTCGCGTCAATTAGGGGCCATACCCGTTTCCTAATTATTAGGTTACCAAGCTAAAAAGGGGTGATATTCAATATTCATAATCCAGCCATAGAATGTAATTTTTGATCACTTGTGTCTATTTCATAAAACATTAGTAAAATCAGCGCATGTATTCTCAGTTCCAAAAATATATATAAAAAGGGAGTAATGAAACTCACAAAACTGTATTTCGTAGCAATAATGCATATGACGGCACTTGAACAAGTGCAAGGTTGGCCTCAGATTCACGAACCTATATTAAGTATATATATATTTATATAATGATCAATATCTGTCTAACAATTTAGGTCAAGTCATAGTGTACCACAATCCTAATGCTCGAGATCGATATGCAAAAGTCAACAAAACTCTATTTGACCCAAAATAGTTCACAAAACCTATACATGTTTATTATATAACTTAAATAGTCGTTAAAATATATTTATCGAATTTTATTTAAGTAAATAATATAAATCATTTATTAATAAAAATTTGTATAAATTTTTATATATAGAAATATACTCTTGTATGTCGTAAGTAATTAAATTTATAAAGTTTATTTAATAACATAAAAATATAACGGTATGTGTTATTAACGTAATTATATTACGTGTGGTAAAAATATCCTTTCATTACAAATTTATTTGCTAAAATAATATTAATAATAATAATAAGTAAAATTTGTATTATTTTGTATTAATAACATTAATTATGTTAGTAATAGTAATAATAACAATATTTATATTTACTAATAATAATATTAATTTTGATAATAAATAATAATCTTTTGTAATAATACTAATATAATAATGATATTATTACTGATAATGATAAAATATTATGGTCCGTTAATGATAATAATATTGACTGTTATCAACAATACTAAAAAAATAATAATGAAAATATATTATTTTCTAACAAGCATGATAATTTTTAAAAATAACGATTTTTAATATTAACGATAACAATAATAATAATATTTTTAAAAATAATACTTTTATTCAAAATGATAATTTTTTTAATCATAAGGATTCTCTTTAATTTTTAACTATAATAATATTAGTATTTTATATGAAAATGATAATTCTATTTAAAATGATAATTTTAATAATAATACTAAAATGATAATAATAATGATATTTTATAATAACAATCTTATTTCTATTAAAAATGCCAATTTTAATAAAAATGATAGTTTTAATATTAATGATACTTTTAATAATAATAATAATGATTAAAATAATAAAATGATAGTTTTTATAAAAATGATAATTTTTAATAATAATGATAGTAATAATAACAATTTTAATGATAATACCAATATTGATAACGATAATGATAATAATAATTAGATAATAATAACGGCAATAATAACGATAATAGTAATGATAATCATTTTAACAATAAATATACTAAAATTAATAATAATTCACTTAACTATATCTTTTAATCCGTTCATCAAAATCACACGAGTTCTAAATGAAAAGTTCTTAATTTTTCGCTAGCTTTCCAACGACATGCATATCTTATACCTTATCTCAACCACATATGTAACTAATTCAGGATTCAACATAACCTATCTAATAGCAATCAAAAGTACAAGCATGCATAATCCTATATACTCGAGCACTAGTCAGGGATACACTATTAATATATAAAAGTTAAGTTATGAGTGCTCACGTATCAATATTGAGATTCAATATTGCAGGAAAGGTACGTAGACGCAATGGAGACGATAAACACTAGATCAACCTCATGAGCATACCCTCGAACATTACCTATCACTTCCATAGCTATAATCCATAATTTCCATAGCCCTATCCTACTCGAAAACCAGTTTTGAAAACCCGTTTTAGATCACTCGAGCAGCACTCCGTCGTAGTATTTTATGTATAATACTAATAATTATACTTATACTTCTTATAATAATAGTATTATCAATAATAATAATATTCCTAATTATAATATTAATATATATATATACATATATATATATATATATATACATATATATATATATATATATATATATATATATATATATATATATATATATATATATATATATATATATATATATATATATATGTGTGTGTGTGTGTGTGTGTGTGTGTGTGAGAAGAGATCGAGAGAGGTGGATGATTGAAATGAACCAGACTCGAATTACTTTATAGATGTTTCCTGATACCAGCCCCCATGCGATCGCATGGGTCTTGGGCACTATGGCCATGCGATCGCATGGCCTTGCTTACCTTCCCACATCTTTGTTTTTCTCTATCGACACAGGTTTTTAATTACACATTATATTTAATCTTTATAATTAATTAAATATTATATTATATTTACGTGCATCGTTAAATTGTAAATTTAATTCCAATGACTCGTGCATTGACACTCGACTTATGTCTCGGTTCCGGTTTCTCGAACACATTTTCGTACGCTAAGAAAACTTGCACTTTACGTTACGTGACGTGTACCTTTATTAATAATTAGAATTAAATTAATGAAAAACTAACCCACTCAAAGTGTAACTTAATCCTTTGAGTGTTATGGTCATTTGCTTCTATAAATCATCGTCTCGTTATGTATATAAAAGTATTATTTTAAATCGACACGTCTAATAACTAAATTAATATTACACTATAATATATATATATATATATATATATATACATATATATATATATATATATATATATATATATATATATATATATATATATATATATATTTTTTTTTTTTAAAATATAAACTTGTATATATTATAAGTAATGGAAATATTTATGTAATGATATAATATTTAGTTTTTCAAAACTAAATATATTTCAAAGTTCGTTTTAAACTTTGTTTAGAAAATATTATAACACGTATCGTTTATACTTTAAAACTTAATTTGGCGTAATCCATTTATGCGCCAACGTTTATTAAACGTCCTAGATGACATATCTAAATATCAATCGAATCAAGTGTTACTTAATTTGAAACTATATATATATATATATATATATATATATATATATATATATATATATATATATATATATATATATATATATATATATATATATATATATATATATATATATATATCTTCAATATTCGTAAACACATTTTAAATACACATTGCAAGTTAACTACATATTTAACAACCAATATTCCCTCTCACGTTTTTTACTCAAAGATATCTTAAATAATAGTGTTTTATTATATCGTAAAGCGTTTTCGTACATTTGAAACTAAATCAAATGATTATTATGTAATTTAGTCTTCCACTAACCTTTGTCTAATTCTCGATAATAGACACATTTGTTCTTACTCGTAAATCACTTTACCATTTTCAGAATGTTGTTAAATTGGAAAGATTTCTCACTTCAATGTGGACCTCTCAACAAAGACTCATAATCATACAATGTATCTGATAAATCACTCATTTGATATTATCTTCTAATTCCATAGATAATCATATTGAAACAAATACGTTCATGTAAAGTATTATACGTTTAATACTTTGTTAACGTTTTTAAGTTATAATATGTACACATATATATACACACATATAATCATATTCATTTATATAATGGTTCGTGAGTCGTCGGAATTTGGCCAAGGTTAAATGAATGTACAAACAAAGTTTAAAATTCTTGAGATTTAACTTAACAAACTTGCTTATAGTGTCGGAATAATATAAAGATAAAGTTTAAATTTTGGTCTGAAATTTCCGGGTCGTCACACTCGGTATGTAATTAAGAACAGTGAGAGAGAAAGTTTGACTTTGACCCTCCTATTATAGATACCGAAGATGTTCAGTTAATGGGCTTTACCGAATGGGCCTATTATACCGAAAGCAGTCCATTTTCAAATTTTAATCCATTTTACTTCAAATTTTGATAAATTTTTAAACAAAATTTTTCAAGTTTATCATATTTTCAATGAAGAACATTTATGAGACAATTTTTGAAAACTTTGAACTTACCGAATCTGCACTATTGGTTGTCAGATTCGGTATAATGATAAAAATAGCATTTATTCAGTGAAAATAATTCTTTTTGAATTTTAACTTTTCCAAATTTTAAGAATTTTTCTCAAAACAAGATTTGTACTTTAGAAAAGTTTGAAATATGTAAAAAGTACAAATCTTCAATGATACAAAATGTTGAAACAGGTTGTATACTGAGATGTATATAAGCCAAAGTGAATATTTTCAATTTAAAACATGATATTTATGAATTCACTTTTTGAAAATCAAATTTTTTTTTCATTTTCTCCTTTTCTCCCCCTCAAAATGTGATAGACAGAAAAGTTTATCACCATTTTGATCGTTCACAAGAAAATTTAATAACTCCCCTTGAAATATGACATCAATCAGTTACCTTCCCTTTTCGTAACCATTGAAAAATAAACCCAGGAAGTTATCAGAAATCTAAAGGATCCCCCTTAAAAGATAATATCTAAAGCAGAAGGTATCCGTTGCTCCCCCTAGAAAAGTATTACTCCCCCTAAACACATGATCCCAGGTATATGTTCTAATATAGCTAAGGAAAGTTAAGCACTATACTCTACCATGCCAATCTCTTTGATCAAGAACTTTAGCCTAAGTTCATCTAAGGATTTTGTGAACATGTCAGCTAATTGCACTTTGGTAGGCACAGAGTATAACTCTACATCTCTTTTTTCAACATGGTCCTTAATGAAATAATAACGAATATCTATGTGTTTAGTTTTGGAATGCTGAACCGGGTTGCTAGTTATGGCAATTGCACTATGTGAATCACAATATATCGGGGTCTTAGTTACCTTAAAGCCATAGTCCAAAATTTGAGCATGCATCCACAAAACTTGTGAACAACAGTGAGCTGCATCAATGTACTCAGACTCAGTTGTTGACAATGAAACACAGTTTTGTTTCTTGGATGACCAACTAACTAACCTATTCCCCAACATCTGAATTGATCCAGATGTGCTTTTTTTATCAACATGGCAACCGCCATGATCCGCATCAGTATAAGCAGTGAGTTTGAAATCAGATCCATGTGGATACCAGATTCCAAGATTAGGAGTACCTTTCAGGTATTAAAAAATTCTAACCACCGCTTTGGAGTGGGATTTCTTAGGGTTCGACTGAAAGCGGGCACAGACAGTTACAGCAAGTGTAATGTCTGGTCTACTTGCAGTTAGATACATTAAAGAGCTAACCATGCTTCGATAAAGCGTAACATCAAAAGGTTCCCCATTAGCATCAGCATCCAGTAATGTCCTCATTGGGGTTGTCATTGGTTTTAAAGCAGTCATTTTAAAACATTTTAGCATATCATTGATATACTTTGTTTGACTGATTAAAATCCCGTTTGGTAATTGTTTTATTTGTAACCCCAAGAAGTAATTAAGCTGGTCAAGCATGCTCATTTTGAATTTGTTGGCCATAAGGTCACCAAATTCTTTAAATAGGGCCGGGGACATGGAACCAAAAATAATATCATCAACGTAAATTTGAACCAAGAGAATGTGATCGTGGTGTTTACGGATGAAGAGCATTGTATCAATCGTTCCATGAGAGAAGCCATTATCCAGCAAGTACTTTGTTAAAGTCCCATACCATGCACGCGGTGCTTGCTTCAGACCATACAAAGCTTTCCCAAAGTAGTAGACGTGGTTTGGATGAATGGGATCGACAAAGCCTTCTGGTTGATCAACATAAACTTCCTCTTAAAGATGACCATTCAGAAAAGCAGTTTTGACATCCATTTGAAACACTGTGAACTTCATATGAGAAGCAAATGCAAGGAATAAAAGAATAGCCTCAATCCTAGCAACTGGAGCAAATTTTTTTGTCATAATCAATGTAGTGACCCGAACTTTTCCATGTTTATATATATATTAAATGAAATTGTTATTTACATGATTAAGTATTTCCAACATGTTAAGCAATCAAACTTATTAAGACTTGATTAATTGAAATAGGTTTCATATAGACAATTGACCACCCAAGTTGACCGGTGATTCACGAACGTTAAAACTTGTAAAAACTATACGATGACATATATATGGTTATATATATAGTTAACATGATTTTATTATAAGTATGTATCTCATTAGGTATATTAACAATGAGTTATATACATAAAAATGAGACTATTAATTTAAGAAACTCGAAAACGATATATATAACGAGTATCGTTATAACAACGTCTTACTAGGTACATATGATTCATAATAAGATATTGATACACTTGGTTAATTATGTTAAATAATAAGTAAATATATTATTAAGTGTATTAACAATGAAATACATATGTAAAAATAAGACTACTAACTTAATGATTTCGAAACGAGACATATATGTAACGATTATCGTTGTAACGATATTTAACTGTATATAAATCATACTAAGATATATTATATATCATAATATCATGATAATATAACAATTTAACATCTCATTTGTTATAATAAACAATGGGTTAACAATATTCAACAAGATCGTTAACCTAAAGGTTTCAAAACAACATTTACATGTAACGACTAACGATGACTTAACGACTCAGTTAAAATGTATATACATGTATTGTTTTAATATGTATTCATATAATTTTGAAAGACTTCAAGACACTTATCAAAATACTTCTACTTAACAAAAATGCTTACAATTACATCCTCGTTCAGTTTCATCAACAATTCTACTCGTATGCACCCGTATTAATACTCGTACAATACACAGCTTTTAGATGTATGTACTATTGGTATATACACTCCAATGATCAGCTCTTAGCAGCCCATGTGAGTCACCTAACACATGTGGGAACCATCATTTAGCAACTAGCATAAAATATCTCATAAAATTACAAAAATATGAGTAATCATTCATGACTTATTTACATGAAAACAAAATTACATATCCTTTATATCTAATCCATACACCAACGACCAAAAACACCTACAAAAACTTTCATTCTTCAATTTTCTTCATCTAATTGATCTCTATCAAGTTCTATCTTCAAGTTCTAAGTGTTCTTCATAAATTCCAAAAGTTCTAGTTTCATAAAATTAAGAATACTTCCAAGATTGCAAGTTTACTTCCAAGTTTTCTAAATCCATTCCAAGTAATCATCCAATATCAAGAAACCTTTGTTACTTACAGTAGGTTATCTTTCTAATACAAGGTAATAATCAAATTCAAACTTTAATTCAATTTCTATAACTATAACAATCTTATTTCGAGTGGAAATCTTACTTGAAATTGTTTTCGTGTCATGATTCTGCTTCAAGAACTTTCAAGCTATCCAAGGATCCTTTAAAGCTAGATCTATTTTTCTTATTTTCAGTAGGTTTATCGAAGTAACTTGAGGTAGTAATGATGTTCATAACATCATTCTATTTATACATATAAAGCTATCTTATTCGAAGGTTTAAACTTGTAATCACTAGAACATAGTTTAGTTAATTCTAAACTTTTTCGCAAATAAAAGTTAATCCTTCTAACTTGACTTTTAAAATCAACTAAACACATGTTCTATATCTATATGATATGCTAACTTAATGATTTAAAACCTGGAAACACGAAAAACACCTTAAAACCGGATTTACGCCGTCGTAGTAACACCGCGGGCTGTTTTGGGTTAGTTAATTAAAAACAATGATAAACTTTGATTTAAAAGTTTTTATTCTGGGAAAATGATTTTTATTATGAACATGAAACTATATCCAAAAATTATGGTTAAACTCAAAGTGGAAGTATGTGTTCTAAAATGGTCATCTAGACGTCGTTCTTTCGACTGAAATGACTACCTTTACAAAAATGACTTGTAACTTATTTTTATGACTATATACCTATACTTTTTCTGTTTAGATTCATTAAATAGAGTTCAATATGAAACCATAGCAATTTGATTCACTCAAAACGGATTTAAAATGAAGAAGTTATGGGTAAAACAAGATTGGATAATTTTTCTCATTTTAGCTACGTGAAAATTGGTAACAAATCTATTCCAACCATAACTTAATCAACTTGTATTGTATATTATGTAATCTTGAGATACCATAGACACGTATACAATGTTTCGACCTATCATGTCGACACATCTATATATATTTCGGAACAACCATAGACACTCTATATGTGAATGTTGGAGTTAGCTATACAGGGTTGAGGTTGATTCCAAAATATATATAGTTTGAGTTGTGATCAATTCTGAGATACGTATACACTGGGTCGTGGATTGATTCAAGATAATATTTATCGATTTATTTCTGTACATCTAACTGTGGACAACTAGTTGTAGGTTACTAACGAGGACAGCTGACTTAATAAACTTAAAACATCAAAATATATTAAAAGTGTTGTAAATATATTTTGAACATACTTTGATATATATGTATATATTGTTATAGGTTCGTGAATCAACCAGTGGCCAAGTCTTACTTCCCGACGAAGTAAAAATCTGTGAAAGTGAGTTATAGTCCCACTTTTAAAATCTAATATTTTTGGGATGAGAATACATGCAGGTTTTATAAATGATTTACAAAATAGACACAAGTACGTGAAACTACATTCTATGGTTGAATTATCGAAATCGAATATGCCCCTTTTTATTAAGTCTGGTAATCTAAGAATTAGGGAACAGACACCCTAATTGACGTGAATCCTAAAGATAGATCTATTGGGCCTAACAAACCCCATCCAAAGTACCGGATGCTTTAGTGCTTCAAAATTTATATCATATCCGAAGGGTGTCCCGGAATGATGGGGATATTCTTATATATATGCATCTTGTTAATGTCGGTTACCAGGTGTTCACCATATGAATGATTTTTTTATCTCTATGTATGGGATGTGTATTAAAATATGAAATCTTGTGGTCTATTGTTACGATTTGATATATATATAGGTTAAACCTATAACTCACCAACATTTTTGTTGACGTTTAAAGCATGTTTATTCTCAGGTGAATACTAAGAGCTTCCGCTGTTGCATACTAAAATAAGGACAAGATTTGGAGTCCATGTTTGTATGATATTGTGTAAAAACTGCATTCAAGAAACTGATTTCGATGTAACATATTTGTATTGAAAACCATTATGTAATGGTCGTGTGTAAACAGGATATTTTAGATTATCATTATTTGATAATCTACGTAAAGCTTTTTAAACCTTTATTTATGAAATAAAGGTTATGGTTTTTTTAAAAAATGAATGCAGTCTTTGAAAAACGTCTCATATAGAGGTCAAAACCTCGCAACGAAATCAATTAATATGGAACATTTTTAATCAATAAGAACGGGACATTTCAGTTGGTATCCGAGCGTTGGTCTTAGAGAACCAGAAAATTTGCATTAGCGTGTCTTATCGAGTTTGTTAGGATGCATTAGTGAGTCTGGACTTCGACCGTGTTTTCTTTAAAAATGATTGCTTAACATTTTTGTTGGAAACTATATATTATTAACATGTATATATTATGTGATATATTAATCTCTTAACATGTTTAATATTGTGTGATAGATGTCTACCTCTAGCACAAATCCCATTGACTCACCTAATAATAACGAAGAGTCGAATATATATTAGACTGATTCACAAGTTCCCGAAGAGGAACCGGAAGAAGAATCAGAACCGGAAGAAGAATCAGAACCGGAAGAGGAGGAACCGGAGGAGGAAATAGAACCGGTGGGGAAAATAATAAAACGGTTAGGTAAAAGAAAATCCTCAACCAACCGACCAAGGTTAATTATGGTCAATGGTGTTTTCGCCAAGGAAGCAAAATATTGGGAGGATTACCAATTCTCCGATGAATCGGATTCCGACGAGAATTCCGATGATGTTATAGAAATTACCCCAACTGAATTTAAAAAGGCAAAAGAAAATAATAAGGGAACGGGCATAAAAATAGAGAAATCTAATTCCAACCCCGATGAACTTTATATGTATCGTCAACCCCCGAAGTCCTTAAGTTGTAACAATGACCCGGGAACCTCTAAACCACCAGGTTTTTCTAAACCGTTGTGGAAAACGACAGCTCGTATTAGGGGAACATCATATATCCCTAGAAACTTGGCAAAACGAGCCAAAACCGAAGAAGAAGAAACGAGCGAGTCAGAATAAGATAGTTGTATTCGTGTGGTGTAATATATGTAATATAGTGTGCTTATGCTTTATGATATATGTAAAAATTGCTTGTATTAATAAGTATTTTTTTTATGAATCTAACTCTTGTCTATTTTACAGTATAAAAACACAAAATGGATAGACAACCCAATATTTTAAGAGACCTACCCGGAGACATGATTGATGAAATCTTGTCTAGAGTCGGTCAGAATTCTTCGGCACAACTATTTACGGCGAAATCAGTTTGTAAGACATTCGAAGAATGTTCCAAGAATGTCTTGGTTTATAAGAGACTTTCGTTTGAAAGATGGGGGATATCACATTGGGAAACCCATAAGTTACGATGTGTTTACTTTGACGCATATATTACGGGGAACCCAAATGCTATTTTACGCTACGGGTTAAGAAATTATTTTGACTCAATGTATCCGAATATAGGACTTCATGATTTAGAAAAAGCGGCTAACATGCAACATAAAGAAGCATGCTATGCTTATGGGTTAGTAATGTTCGCTTCTCACCAAAGTGAGAAAAAGAACATCGGGCTACAACTATTAAACAAAACGTTCCCACAAGTGACGGAGTCAGTAATTGGGGTAAGAAATGAGGTTTTTAGGTTATTACGAGACTGTTGGTCATTACGTAACCCTCGTCCCTTTGACGACGTTACAACACGCTGTCTTATCAACGGCCATAACGGTTATGTTCCACAAGACCAAGGATGGGAAGTAGTCCTAGTAAAACCAGAATGCATGACTTGTTTCTGGATGTATGAATTACGTGTCTTTATTGCCTTTGCTGAACGACTTGTGTACTAGCTAGAATTATCTTCACAACTATCTTGTATCAAAGTTATTGTGTGCTATATTTCATGCTTTATGTAAAATAAGCGGTATTGTAAGTTTGTAAAATATTGTATAAAAGTTTGAACGCGAAATATTATTATAATCAGTTTTTCATATAGAATTGTAGTAGTTGAATTGTATATTACCTACTAAGTATGAACTTAATGGGTAGGTACTACCCGAATTTAAACTTATAAAACGCTAATATGAAGAAAAAGCTTTTATAAATGAGTTCATATTATGCTATGAAATACTATTAACTACTCTTAATATTCTGTATGATTAACTTGTTCCATTTGACTATTTTGAAGGAAATGGCACCGACTACTCGACACACCGTGAATATGAATGAAGAGGAATTCCGTACTTTTCTAGCTTCAAACATAGCCGCAGTACAGGCTGCGCTACATACCAACAATAACCTTGGATCTAGCAGTACAGGAAATCGTGTAGGATGCACCTACAAAGAATTCACTGCCTGCAAACCTTTGGAATTTGATGGAACCGAAGGACCGATCGGATTGAAACGGTGGACCGAGAAAGTCAAATCGGTGTTTGCCATAAGTAAGTGTACTGAAGAGGACAAAGTGAAGTACGCTACGCATACCTTCACAGGTACTGCGTTAACATGGTGGAATACCTATCTAGAGCAAGTGGGACAAGATGATGCTTACGCACTACCGTGGTCAGCATTCAAGCACTTGATGAACGAGAAGTACCGTCCCAGAACCGAGGTCAATAAGCTCAAGACAGAACTTAGAGGGTTACGAACCCAAGGATTTGATATTACCACGTACGAAAGACGATTCACAGAATTGTGCCTATTGTGTCCGGGAGCGTTCGAAGATGAGGAAGAGAAGATCGACGCGTTTGTGAAAGGATTACCAGAAAGAATCCAAGAAGATATAAGTTCACACGAGCCCGCCTCCATACAACATGCATGTAGAATGGCTCACAAACTAGTGAACCAGATTGAGGAAAGAATTAAAGAACAGACGGCCGAAGAGGCCAATGTGAAGCAAGTCAAAAGAAAGTGGGAGGAAAACACTGATAAGAATCACCAATACAACAACAACAGCAATTACAACAATAATCGCAACAATTATCCCAACAATCGCAACATCAATCGCAACTACAACAAACGGCCCAACAACAACAACAACAACAACAACAACAACAACAACAACAACAACAACAACAACAACAGCAGTAACTACAACAATCATCCCAACAACAATAACAACCGCAACAACAACAACAATCAGAAGCAGCTATGCCAAAGGTGTGAAAAGTATCACTCGGGGTTCTGCACCAAATTTTGCAACAAGTGTAAAAGAAATGGTCATAGCGCGGCGAAGTGTGAGGTCTACGGACCAGGGGTTAACAGAACGAAAGGAACAAATGGTGTCAGAACGAGTAATGGCGGAGCAAGTAGTGTCGGAGCAAGTTACGCCAATGTAGTTTGTTATAAATGTGGAAAACCGGGCCACATTATTAGAAATTGCCCAAACCAGGAGAACACGAATGGACAAGGCCGCGGAAGAGTTTTCAATATTAATGCGCCAGAGGCACAGGAAGACTCGGAGATTATTACGGGTACGTTTCTTATTGACAATAAATCTGCTTACGTTTTATTTGATTCGGGTGCGGATAGAAGCTATATGAGTAGAGATTTTTGTGCTAAATTAAGTTGTCCATTGACGCCGTTGGATAGTAAATTTTTACTCGAATTAGCAAACGGTAAATTAATTTCAGCAGATAATATATGCCGGAATCGAGAAATTAAACTGGGTAGCGAAATATTTAAGATTGATTTGATACCAGTAGAGTTAGGGAGTTTTGATGTAATAGTTGGCATGGACTGGCTGAAGAAGGTGAAAGAAGAGATCGTATGTTATAAAAATGCAATTCGCATTGTACGAGAAGAAGGAGAACCCTTAATGGTGTACAGAGAAAATGGCAACATGAAGCTACATCTTATTAGTAATTTGAAGGCACAAAAACTAATAAGAAAAGGTTGCTATGCTATTCTAGCACACGTCGAGAAAGTACAAACTGAAGAAAAGAGCATCAATGATGTTCCCGTCGCAAAAGAATTTCCCGATGTATTTCCGAAAGAATGACTGGGAGCTGCACCAATAGCTCGTGCTCCTTACAAACTCACACCCAGCGAGATGAAAGAACTGCAAAGCCAATTACAAGAACTTTTAGAGCGTGGTTTCATTCGACCAAGCACATCACCGTGGGGAGCTCCTGTTTTGCTTGTCAAGAAGAAAGATGGTACATTCAGGTTGTGTATCGACTACCGAGAGTTGAACAAACTTACCATCAAGAACCGCTACCCACTACCGAGAATCGACAACTTATTTGATCAACTACAAGGCTCGTCTGTTTATTCAAAGATTGACTTACATTCCGTGTATCATCAAATGCGGGTGAAAGAAGATGATATTCCAAAGACTACTTTCAGAACACGTTACGGTCATTACGAGTTTATGGTCATGCCGTTTGGTTTAACTAATCCACCAGGTGTGTTCATGGACCTTATGAATCGAGTGTGTAGACCATACCTTGACAATTTTGTCATTGTTTTCATTGATGACATACTTATTTACTCAAAGAATGACCAAGAACACGGTGAACATTTGAGAAAGGTGTATTGAGGAAGGAAGAATTGTACGCTAAGTTTTCAAAGTGTGCATTTTGGTTGGAAGAAGTTCAATTCCTCGGTCACATAGTGAACAAAGAAGGTATTAAGGTGGATCCGGCAAAGATAGAAACTGTTGAAAAGTGGGAAACCCCGAAAACTCCGAAACACATACGCCAGTTTTTAGGACTAGCTGGTTACTACAGAAGGTTCATCCAAGACTTTTCCAGAAGAGCAAAACCCTTGACTGCATTAACGCATAAAGGGAAGAAATTTGAATGGAAGGATGAACAAGAGAAGGCGTTTCAGTTATTGAAGAAAAAGCTAACTACGGCACATATATTGTCATTGCCTGAAGGGAATGATGATTTTGTGATTTATTGTGACGCATCAAAGCAAGGTCTCGGTTGTGTATTAATGCAACGAACGAAGGTGATTGCTTATGCGTCTAGACAATTGAAGATTCACGAACAAAATTATACGACGCATGATTTGGAATTAGGCGCGGTTGTTTTTACATTAAAGACTTGGAGGCACTACTTATATGGGGTCAAAAGTATTATATATACCGACCACAAAAGTCTTCAACACATATTTAATCAGAAACAACTGAATATGAGGCAGCGTAGGTGGATTGAATTGTTGAATGATTACGACTTTGAGATTCGTTACCACCCGGGGAAGGAAAATATGGTAGCCGACGCCTTGAGCAGGAAGGACAGAGAACCCATTCGAGTAAAATCTATGAATATAATGATTCACACTAACCTTACTACTCAAATAAAGGAGGCGCAACAAGGAGTTTTAAAAGAGGGAAATTTAAAGGATGAAATACCCAAAGGATCGGAGAAGCATCTTAATATTCGGGAAGACGGAACCCGGTATAGGGCTGAAAGGATTTGGGTACCAAAATTTGGAGATATGAGAGAAATGGTACTTAGAGAAGCTCATAAAACCAGATACTCAATACATCCTGGAACGGGGAAGACGTACAAGGATCTCAAGAAACATTTTTGGTGGCCGGGTATGAAAGCCGATGTTGCTAAATACGTAGGAGAATGTTTGACGTGTTCTAAGGTCAAAGCTGAACATCAGAAACCATCAGGTCTACTACAACAACCTGAAATCCCGGAATGGAAATGGGAAAACATTACCATGGATTTCATTACTAAATTGCCAAGGACTGCAAGTGGTTATGATACTATTTGGGTAATAGTTGATCGTCTCACCAAGTCAGCACACTTCCTGCCAATAAGAGAAGATGACAAGATGGATAAGTTAGCACGACTGTATTTGAAGGAAGTCGTCTCCAGACATGGAATACCAATCTCTGTTATCTCTGATAGGGATGGCAGATTTATTTCAAGATTCTGGCAGACATTACAGCAAGCATTAGGAACTCGTCTAGACATGAGTACTGCCTATCATCCACAAACTGATGAGCAGAGTGAAAGGATGATACAAACGCTTGAAGACATGCTACGAGCATGTGTTGTTGATTTCGGAAACAGTTGGGATCGACACCTACCGTTAGCAGAATTTTCCTACAACAACAGTTATCATTCTAGTATTGAGATGGCCCCGTTTGAGGCACTTTATGGTAGAAAGTGCAGGTCTCCGATTTGTTGGAATGAAGTGGGAGATAGACAGATTACGGGTCCAGAGATAATACAAGAAACTACCAATAAAATCATCCAAATTCAACAAAGATTGAAAACCGCCCAGAGTCGACAAACGAGCTACGCGGACAGTAAAAGAATAGATATAGAGTTTGAAATTGGAGAAATGGTCATGCTTAAGGTTTCACCTTTAAAAGGCGTTGTTCGATTTGGTAAACGGGGGAAACTAAATCCAAGGTACATTGGACCATTCAAGATTATAGATCGTGTCGGACCAGTAGCTTACCAACTGGAGCTACCTCAACAACTCGCAGCTGTACATAACACTTTCCACATCTCAAATTTGAAGAAATGTTTTGCTAAAGAAGATCTCACTATTCCGTTGGATGAAATCCAAATCAATGAAAAACTTCAATTCATTGAAGAACCCGTCGAAATAATGGATCGTGAGGTTAAGAGACTTAAACAAAACAAGATACCGATTGTTAAGGTTCGATGGAATGCTCGTAGAGGACCCGAGTTCACCTGGGAGCGTGAAGATCAGATGAAGAAGAAATACCCGCATTTATTTCCAGAAGATACGTCAACACCTCCAACTGCTTAAAATTTCGGGACGAAATTTATTTAACGGGTAGGTACTGTAGTGACCCGAACTTTTCCATGTTTATATATATATTAAATGAAATTGTTATTTACATGATTAAGTGTTTCCAACATGTTAAGCAATCAAACTTGTTAAGACTTGATTAATTGAAATAGGTTTCATATAGACAATTGACCACCCAAGTTGACCGGTGATTCACGAACGTTAAAACTTGTAAAAACTATACGATGACATATATATGATTATATATATAGTTAACATGATTTTATTATAAGTATGTATCTCATTAGGTATTTTAACAATGAGTTATATACATAAAAATGAGACTATTAATTTAAGAAACTCGAAAACGATATATATAACGATTATCGTTATAACAACGTCTTACTAGGTACATATGAATCATATTATGATATTGATACACTTGTTTAATTATGTTAAATAATAAGTAAATATATTATTAAGTGTATTAACAATGAAATACATATGTAAAAATAAGACTACTAACTTAATGATTTCGAAACGAGACATATATGTAACGATTATCGTTGTAACGACATTTAACTGTATATATATCATACTAAGATATATTATATATCATAATATCATGATAATATAACAATTTAACATCTCATTTGTTATAATAAACAATGGGTTAACGACACAAGATCGTTAACCTAAAGGTTTCAAAACAACATTTACATGTAACGACTAACGATGACTTAACGACTCAGTTAAAATGTATATACATGTAGTGTTTTAATATGTATTCATACACTTTTGAAAGACTTCAAGACACTTATCAAAATACTTCTATTACCAAAAAATGCTTACAATTACATCCTCGTTCAGTTTCATCAACAATTCTACTCGTATGCACCCGTATTCGTACTCGTACAATACACAGCTTTTAGATGTATGTACTATTGGTATATACACTCCAATGATCAGCTCTTAGCAGCCCATGTGAGTCACCTAACACATATGGGAACCATCATTTGGCAACTAGCATAAAATATCTCATAAAATTACAAAAATATGAGTAATCATTCATGACTTATTTACATGAAAACAAAATTACATATCCTTTATATCTAATCCATACACCAACGACCAAAAACACCTACAAACACTTTCATTCTTCAATTTTCTTCATCTAATTGATCTCACTCAAGTTCTATCTTCAAGTTCTAAGTGTTCTTCATAAATTCCAAAAGTTCTAGTTTCATAAAATCAAGAATACTTCCAAGATTGCAAGTTTACTTCCAAGTTTTCTAAATCCATTTCAAGTAATCATCCAAGATCAAGAAACCTTTGTTACTTACAGTAGGTTATCTTTCTAATACAAGGTAATAATCATATTCAAACTTTAATTCAATTTATATAACTATAACAATCTTATTTCGAGTGGAAATCTTACTTGAAATTGTTTTCGTGTCATGATTCTGCTTCAAGAACTTTCAAGCCATCCAAGGATCCTTTGAAGCTAGATCTATTTTTATCATTTCCAGTAGGTTTATCCAAGGAACTTTAGGTAGTAATGATGTTCATAACATCATTCTATTCATACATATAAAGCTATCTTATTCGAAGGTTTAAACTTGTAATCACTAGAACATAGTTTAGTTAATTCTAAACTTGTTCGCAAATAAAAGTTAATCCTTCTAACTTGACTTTTAAAATCAACTAAACACATGTTCTATATCTATATGATATGCTAACTTAATGATTTAAAACCTGGAAACACGAAAAACACCGTAAAATCGGATTTACGCCGTCGTAGTAACACCGCGGGCTGTTTTGGGTTAGTTAATTAAAAACTATGATAAACTTTGATTTAAAAGTTTTTATTTTGGGAAAATGATTTTTATTATGAACATGAAACTATATCCAAAAATTATGGTTAAACTCAAAGTGGAAGTATGTTTTCTAAAATGGTCATCTAGACGTCGTTCTTTCGACTGAAATGACTACCTTTACAAAAATGACTTGTAACTTATTTTTCCGACTATAAACCTATACTTTTTCTGTTTAGATTCATAAAATAGAGTTCAATATAAAACCATAGCAATTTGATTCACTCAAAACGGATTTAAAATGAAGAAGTTATGGGTAAAACAAGATTGGATAATTTTTCTCATTTTAGCTACGTGAAAATTGGTAACAAATCTATTCCAACCATAACTTAATCAACTTGTATTGTATATTATGTAATCTTGAGATACCATAGACATGTATACAATGTTTCGACCTATCATGTCGACACATCTATATATATTTCGGAACAACCATAGACACTCTATATGTGAATGTTGGAGTTAGCTATACATGGTTGAGGTTGATTCCAAAATATATATAGTTTGAGTTGTGATCAATACTGAGATACGTATACATTGGGTCGTGGATTGATTCAAGATAATATTTATCGATTTATTTTTGTACATCTAACTGTGGACAACTAGTTGTAGGTTACTAACGAGGACAGCTGACTTAATAAACTTAAAACATCAAAATATATTAAAAGTGTTGTAAATATATTTTGAACATACTTTGATATATATGTATATATTGTTATAGGTTCGTGAATCAACCAGTGGCCAAGTCTTACTTCCCGACGAAGTAAAAATCTGTGAAAGTGAGTTATAGTCCCACTTTTAAAATCTAATATTTTTGGGATGAGAATACATGCAGGTTTTATAAATGATTTACAAAATAGACACAAGTACGTGAAACTACATTCTATGGTTGAATTATCGAAATCGAATATGCCCCTTTTTATTAAGTCTGGTAATCTAAGAATTTGGGAACATACACCCTAATTGATGCGAATCCTAAAGATAGATCTATTGGGCCTAACAAACCCCATCCAAAGTACCGGATGCTTTAGTACTTCGAAATTTATATCATATCCGAAGGGTGTCCCGGAATGATGGGGATATTCTTATATATATGCATCTTGTTAATGTCGGTTACCAGGTGTTCACCATATGAATGATTTTTTTATCTCTATGTATGGGATATGTATTGAAATATGAAATCTTGTGGTCTATTGTTACGATTTGATATATATAGGTTAAACCTATAACTCACCAACATTTTTGTTGACGTTTAAAGCATGTTTATTCTCAGGTGAATACTAAGAGCTTCCGCTGTTGCATACTAAAATAAGGACACGATTTGGAGTCCATGTTTGTATGATATTATGTAAAAACTGCATTCAAGAAACTGATTTTGATGTAACATATTTGTATTGAAAACCATTATGTAATGGTCGTGTGTTAACAGGATATTTTAGATTATCATTATTTGATAATCTACGTAAAGCTTTTTAAACCTTTATTTATGAAATAAAGGTTATGGTTTGTTTTAAAAATGAATGCAGTCTTTGAAAAACGTCTCATATAGAGGTCAAAACCTCGCAACGAAATCAATTAATATGGAACGTTTTTAATCAATAAGAACGGGACATTTCAATCAATACCCTCTTATTGTCGGTATCCCTTAGCCACAAGATGTGCCTTGCTTCTAACCACAATTCCATCAGAATCCTTCTTGTTCTTAAAAATCCACTTAACCCCTATTGGTCGTTGACCCGTTGGTCTTGGAACTAATCACCATACTTTCAAACGATCAAATTGATTTATCTCCTCTTGCATTGCTACCACCCAGTTCGGATCTAGTAAAGCTTGAGAAATCGTTGTTGGTTCAATCTTACTAAGAAAGGCAGTATATAGACACATATTCCAAGTAGTCCTTCGAGTTGAAACTGGAGCAGATGCATCACGAATGATAAGATCAATTGGATGAATTTTAGTCCATCGGTTGTGATGTGGAAGAGATTGTACATTAGTGGTATCCATTGAAACATCAACCGTTATTGACGTTGATCCTTGATCTGCTTGAGCTGATGTAACACTTTCTAATGGATGCATTTGAGTATCTGGAGAAATAACTGGAGTTGTATCAAAGGATGAATCTTGAATTGTTTCAAAATTATCAGTAGTAGGAGGTGGGAGGGAGGATGAAGAAGCAACAGGTAAATCAATTGGTGTTGAATCTGCATCAATGAGACTTGGTTAAGTCTCCATAGTAGTTGACTGTGATGGCGTAACTGGTACGGCTTGAACATTTGAATTCCGTTGAGGAGCGTAAAGACTATCAAACAAGATATCTAGTTCATCTGTTGTAACCGTCGGAACACCCTTATTCAAGAAAATTGAATTATGCGCGGAAGAAGTAGTATCCATGTAAGGATCGGGTTTTGAACCGAATTGTTCAAATGCCATTCCCGAAAATTCATTGAACTTGACATTGATGCTTTCCTTGATCGTCTTTATCCATTTGTGATAGACACGATAAGAAACTTTGTTCGAGGAATAACCGAGAAATATGGCCTGATCGCCATGAAGATCAAACTTTCCGAGGCTGTCAAAATCGTTAAGCACATAACATATACAACCAAAGATATGAAAATATTTGACATTCGGGTGTCTACCATATAATAACTCATAAGGAGTTTTGCCAAAACGTTTATTAATGATACAACGATTTTAGGTATAGCATGTAGTTGAAATGGTCTCCCCCCACATTGTTAGAGGTAGTTTGGAGTAGGCAAGTGATATTGCTCCAAACGAACATATATTTAGTCGCAATATCGTTCCAATATGTAATATTTTTAGTTGTAATTGTTCTATTTTTAAGTTGTAATTGTTTAAATAAATAAATGCGAAGACGAAGCATGAAGATTAAAGAGTTGAAGAAAAAGTGCCGCTAAAACTGGAAAAGGGTCCCTAAAGCCATAGCGCACTCAAAAGCGTCCCAAAAAGTGAGTTAAAAGACTTGCGGGGATTTTGGGAGTTAAGGAAAATATTTTTTGTGCAAATTACAAGTTGCGAAACATAAAGTACAAGATATTAAAGCGTACGAAAAGACGTTCGAAAATCCGGAACCGAGACATAAACCGAGCATCAATGCGCGAGTCAACGGGCCTAAAATTACAAGTCAACATTGCACAAGAATATAATATAATTATATAAAATTATATATATTATATTATATATATTAAATTATTTGAGCAGCCCACGTTTTAATCAAGAAAGGTGCTGGCCATCCTGTCCATACAATCGCATGGGAGTAACAAGGGAAAGCCATGCGATCGCATGGCTCCCAAAATCAGGACACATCTATAAAAGGCCAAAAGTTATGCCCAAATGATACACACCATAATCATATCTCTCTCTGTATAATATATATATATATATATATATATATATATATATATATATATATATATATATATATATATATATATATATATATATATATATATATATAATAAATATTAGTTTAGTTTTATATTAGTTAGTTTGGGAAATGTAAAGGTTATTTTACGGGTTTTAAAGTCGGAACTCTGTCTCTGTAACACTACGCGATTAATGATCACTGTAAGCTAAATTCTCCCTTTTCAATTATGTATGGTATTTAAGTTATTATTATGCTTATTTGAGCCGAAGTAATCGTGATGTTGGGCTAAATATTAAGACGGGTTTATTGGGCTTTGGACCATAATTGGGGTTTGGACAAAAGAACGACACTTGTGGAAATTGGACTATGAGCTATTAATGGGTTTTATTTATGATTAACTAAATAATATCTTGTTAATTTAATATAGAGATTTATAATTTGACGTATCTATAAATATCCACATACGCTCGATCGGATACGATGAGCTGGAGATCTATAAATACTAATAATTATTCATTTAACCGGACACGGGGATGGATTAATAGTCAATGGACTCATTAAAATAGGGGTGGATTACATTCAAGGGAAATTGGTGTAATTGTTAATAAAGTATTAAAACCTTGGATTACATGCAGTCGATAACCTGGTGTAATCATTAACAAAGTATTAAAACCTTATTACAGTTTAAATCCCCAATTAGTTGGAATATTTGACTTCGGGTATAAGGTTAATTTGGCGAAGACCCTCGCACTTTATAATTATGACCGATGAACTATTATGGACAAAACCAGAAGGACGTATCGAATAATCCAGGACAAAGGACAATTAACCCAGGGTAATAAATTAAAATCAAAACGTCAACATCATGAGTACGGAAGTTTAAATAAGCATAATATATTTTATTTTATATTTCCTCGTACTTTTATTTATTGTTATTTTAATTATTGTTATTTATTTTATCGTTAGTTAAATATCGTCATTTACTTTACGCTTCGCTTAAAATATAAAATCGACAAACCAGTCATTAAACGGTAAAACCCCCATTTTATAATAATAATAATTATAATATATATATTTATATTTTGTACAAATATAGTTATATAAAAATATAGTGTAAAATGAGCCGTCTCCCTGTGGAACGAACCGGACTTACTAAAAACTATACTACTCTACGATAAGGTACACTGCCTATAGTGTTGTAGCAAGGTTTAGGTATATCCATCTGTAAATAAATTATATAAAACTTGTGGAAATTGTATTTTTTGTAATAAAAATAATAGTATTTTCTTACCCCACCGCTACAACATCAAGTTTTTAGCGCCACTGCCGGGGAGCGCTAAAACATTATATTTTTAATTTATATTTGTAAAAATATAATTAAAAAAAATAAAAAAAAATATATTTTTAAGATTTTGTAAAATTATAAAGTATTTTTATTTTTAGTTTTTAATATAAGTTTATTTTTATTTTATATCTATTATTTTGTAAAATTAAAAAAATCAAATAAATATTAACTATTAAAATTTAAACAGGCCGAACCAAATTGGGCTTGCAAACCTTGCCTGGACTGTTAGGCCATGCGATCGAATGGACCCGAAGGCATAAACCATGCAATCGCATGGGGTAGTCTAACAGAAACCTAGTACGCATTTATTACGGGCAGTAGGGTTTTATTAAATATAATTATTATTATTTAACCTAATTAGGGTTTATTTAATTAATATTAATATATTCATTTCTAGTTCTAATATAATTTGTAATTTTTTGTGTAATTATTATTATTAATTATATAAATTAATATTTTTATAAAATAATAATATAAAAATAATATTTATATAAAATTTTCTCATTTTTATATTAATCGTATCTTTTTAATCGTTTAATTCATAATTTGTATATTTTTCGTTCGTAATTAGTTTAAACTTAGTATTTTGCCGTAGTTATTTTATATTTTCATATTTTTAGGCTTTGTCGTAAAATCCCTTAAGTGCTTTTTCTTTAGATTAAGATTTAGGCGCTTTAGAATTTTGCGACGCCATTTTTTTTAAGTGCCTTTTAAGTAATTGTCATTTTGGATATATAATTCTTTTTAAGCTTTAATACCTTTAGACGTAATTTTTAATTTGTAGTTTTTAGACCTTTTAAGTTTCGACGCTTTACTTTCTTATTATTATTTTTCGACTTTTTATTTTTTGACGTTTTTCGACGCGCTTTTTCTTTTTCAATTCTACACTCTAGTTTTTAGGACATAGAATTTTCTTTAAATTTCTTTAAATTTCGACGAAAAATTATTGTAAGCGATTAAATTAATTGACGCCAAATTTTCTAGTTCGTAGTAATAGTTGGATTTGTTAGTGGCTGAGTTGTGGATTTTTCGATTTAAAGGAACCGGGCTCTCTGCTGCATCTATTGGCTATTCGAAATGTGGGCAAAAGCAGAAAAGTCTATTAATTTGATAACTTATATAATTTTTAGTTTTATAACTAATAGGATAATTAGTAAATGCACCACATTGTAGCTAAAATTTGGTAACAAGCGCATTATGGAAAATTTCGAGAATATTTTGGAAACTCTTTCTGATTTCCAAAATCAATTAAATCAATACTCTCAATCGAGTATTGATGAAAATTCGTTCGGTCAATCTTGGATTACGAATAACGAAACAATAAGTGGTTGTGAAATCTGTGGAGATTATCACTCAACATGAGAATGTTATAATTACGTTCCTATGGAAAAGTATGCACCATAGAGCCTGAATGGAATGATTATGAGGAATACAAATCAAATTGGGATTATTCCCAAGAATATATCCAAACTCAACAACCAGAGCACGAGGAAAATTATTTGTGTGAAAATTTATTAGATTATATGAAAATCAAACTCGAAGAATTTGACGCTCAAAATGAACAAATGAGAGAGTTTGCAAATTGGCAAGCTGAAACTCTATCAGACTACACACCTGTTGATCTGAGGAGTCGTGTAGTGACCCGAACTTTTCCATGTTTATATATATTAATTGAGATTGATATTTACATGATTAAATGTTTCCAACATGTTATGCAATCAAACTTGTTAAGACTTGATTAATTAATATATGTTTCATATAGACAATTGACCACCCAAGTTGACCGGTGATTCACGAACGTTAAAACTTGTAAAAACTATATGATGACATATATATGGATATATATATATATATTTAACATGATACTATGATAAGTAAACATATCATTAAGTATATTAACAATGAACTACATATGTAAAAACAAGACTACTAACTTAATGATTTTTAAACGAGACATATATGTAACGATTATCGTTGTAAAGACATTTAATGTATATATATCATATTAAGAGATATTCATACATGATAATATCATGATAATATAATAATTTAAAATCTCATTTGATATTATAAACATTGGGTTAACAACATTTAACAAGATCGTTAACCTAAAGGTTTCAAAACAACACTTACATGTAACGACTAACGATGACTTAACGACTCAGTTAAAATGTATATACATGTAGTGTTTTAATATGTATTTATACACTTTTGAAAGACTTCAATACACTTATCAAAATACTTCTACTTAACAAAAATGCTTACAATTACATCCTCGTTCAGTTTCATCAACAATTCTACTCGCATGCACCCGTATTCGTACTCGTACAATACACAGCTTTTAGATGTATGTACTATTGGTATATACACTCCAATGATCAGCTCTTAGCAGCCCATGTGAGTCACCTAACACATGTGGGAACCATCATTTGGCAACTAGCATGAAATATCTCATAAAATTACAAAAATATGAGTAATCATTCATGACTTATTTACATGAAAACAAAATTACATATCCTTTATATCTAATCCATACACCAACGACCAAAAACACCTACAAACACTTTCATTCTTCAATTTTCTTCATCTAATTGATCTCTCTCAAGTTCTATCTTCAAGTTCTAAGTGTTCTTCATAAATTCCAAAAGTTCTAGTTTCATAAAATCAAGAATACTTTCAAGTTTGCTAGCTCACTTCCAATCTTGTAAGGTGATCATCCAACCTCAAGAAATCTTTGTTTCTTAAAGTAGGTTATCATTCTAATACAAGGTAATAATCATATTCAAACTTTGGTTCAATTTCTATAACTATAACAATCTTATTTCAAGTGATGATCTTACTTGAACTTGTTTTCGTGTCATGATTCTGCTTCAAGAACTTCGAGCCATCCAAGGATCCATTGAAGCTAGATCCATTTTTCTCTTTTCCAGTAGGTTTATCCAAGGAACTTAAGGTAGTAATGATGTTCATAACATCATTCGATTCATACATATAAAGCTATCTTATTCGAAGGTTTACACTTGTAATCACTAGAACATAGTTTAGTTAATTCTAAACTTGTTTGCAAACAAAAGTTAATCCTTCTAACTTGACTTTTAAAATCAACTAAACACATGTTCTATATCTATATGATATGCTAACTTAATGATTTAAAACCTGGAAACACGAAAAACACCGTAAAACCGGATTTACGCCGTCGTAGTAACACCGCGGGCTGTTTTGGGTTAGTTAATTAAAAACTATGATAAACTTTGATTTAAAAGTTGTTATTCTGAGAAAATGATTTTTATTATGAACATGAAACTATATCCAAAAATTATGGTTAAACTCAAAGTGTAAGTATGTTTTCTAAAATGGTCATCTAGACGTCGTTCTTTCGACTGAAATGACTACCTTTACAAAAACGACTTGTAACTTATTTTTCCGACTATAAACCTATACTTTTTCTGTTTAGATTCATAAAATAGAGTTCAATATGAAACCATAGCAATTTGATTCACTCAAAATGGATTTAAAATGAAGAAGTTATGAGTAAAACAAGATTGGATAATTTTTCTCATTTTAGCTACGTGAAAATTGGTAACAAATCTATTCCAACCATAACTTAATCAACTTGTATTGTATATTATGTAATCTTGAGATACCATAGACACGTATACAATGTTTCGACCTATCATGTCGACACATCTATATATATTTCGAAACAACCATAGACACTCTATATGTGAATGTTGGAGTTAGCTATACAGGGTTGAGGTTGATTCCAAAATATATATAGTTTGAGTTGTGATCAATACTGAGATACGTATACATTGGGTCGTGGATTGATTCAAGATAATATTTATCGATTTATTTCTATACATCTAACTGTGGACAACTAGTTGTAGGTTACTAACAAGGACAGCTGACTTAATAAACTTAAAACATCAAAATATATTAAAAGTGTTGTAAATATATTTTGAACATACTTTGATATATATGTATATATTGTTATAGGTTCGTGAATCAACCAGTGGCCAAGTCTTACTTCCCGACGAAGTAAAAATCTGTGAAAGTGAGTTATAGTCCCACTTTTAAAATCTAATATTTTTGGGATGAGAATACATGCAGGTTTTATAAATGATTTACAAAATAGACACAAGTACGTGAAACTACATTCTATGGTTGAATTATCGAAATCGAATATGCCCCTTTTTATTAAGTCTGGTAATCTAAGAATTAGGGAACAGACACCCTAATTGACACGAATCCTAAAGATAGATCTATTGGGCCTAACAAACCCCATCCAAAGTACCGGATGCTTTAGTACTTCGAAATTTATATCATATCCGAAGGGTGTCCCAGAATGATGGGGATATTCTTATATATGCATCTTGTTAATGTCGGTTACCAGGTGTTCACCATATGAATGATTTTTATCTCTATGTATGGGATGTGTATTGAAATATGAAATCTTGTGGTCTATTATTATGATTTGATATATATAGGTTAAACCTATAACTCACTAACATTTTTGTTGACGTTTTAAGCATGTTTATTCTCAGGTGATTATTAAGAGCTTCCGCTGTCGCATACTTAAATAAGGACGAGATTTGGAATCCATGCTTGTATGATATTGTGTAAAAACTGCATTCAAGAAACTTATTTTGTTGTAACATATTTGTATTGTAAACCATTATGTAATGGTCGTGTGTAAACAGGATATTTTAGATTATCATTATTTGATAATCTACGTAAAGCTTTTTAAAACCTTTATCTATGAAATAAAGGTTATGGTTGTTTTAAAAATGAATGCAGTCTTTGAAAAACGTCTCATATAGAGGTCAAAACCTCGCAACGAAATCAATTAATATGGAACGTTTTTAATCAATAAGAACGGGACATTTCAGTTGGTATCCGAGCGTTGGTCTTAGAGAACCAGAATTTTGCATTAGTGTGTCTTATCGAGTTTGTTAGGATGCATTAGTGAGTCTGGACTTCGACCGTGTTTACTTGAAAAATGATTGCTTAACAAATTTTGTTGGAAACTATATATTTTTAACATGTGAATATTATGTGATATATTAATCTCTTAACGCGTTTGATATTATGTGATAGATGTCTACCTCTAGAACAAGTCCCATTGACTCACCTAATAATAATGAAGAGTCAAATGTAAATTGGAATGATTCGTGGACTGATTCACAAGTTCCCGAAGAGGACCGGAAGAAGAGTCGGAACCGGAAGAAGAATCGGAACCGGAAGAAGAATCGGCACCGGAAGAAGAAAAAGAATCGGTGGGGGAAATAATAAAACGGTTAAGTAAAAGAGAATCCTCAACCAACCGACCAAGGTTAATTATGGTCAATGGTGTTTCCGCCAAGGAAGCAAAATATTGGGAGGATTACCAATTCTCCGATGAATCGGATTCTGACGAGAATTCCGATGATGTTATAGAAATTACCCCAACTGAATTTAAAAAGGCAAAAGAAAATAATAAGGGAAAGGGCATTAAAATAGAGAAATCTAATTCCAACCCCGATGAACTTTATATGTATCGTCAACCCCCGAAGTCCTTAAGTTGTAACAATGACCCGGGAACCTCTAAACCACCAGGTTTTTCTAAACCAATGTGGACAACGACGGCTCGTATTAGGAGAACATCATATATCCCTAGAAACTTGGCAAAAGGATCCAAAACCGAAGAAGAAGAAACAAGCGAGTCGGAATAAGATAGTTGTATTCGTGTGGTGTAATATATGTAATATAATGTGCTTATGCTTTATGATATATGTAAAAATTGCTTGTATTAATAAGTATTTTTTTTATGAATCTAACTCTTGTCTATTTTACAGTTTAAAAACACAAAATGGATAGACAACCCAATATTTTAAGAGACCTACCCGGAGACATGATTGATGAAATCTTGTCTAGAGTCGGTCAGAATTCCTCGACACAACTATTTAAGGCGAGATCAGTTTGTAAGACATTCGAAGAACGTTCCAAGAATATCTTGGTTTATAAGAGACTTTCGTTTGAAAGATGGGGGATATCACATTGGGAAACCCATAAGTTACGATGTGTTTACTTTGACGCATATATTGCGGGGAACCCAAATGCTATTTTACGCAACGGGTTAAGAAATTATTTTGACTCAATATATCCGAATATTGGACTTCGTGATTTAGAAAAAGCGGCTAACGTGCAACATAAAGAAGCATGTTATGCTTACGGATTAGTAATGTTCGCTTCTCACCAAAGTGAGAACAAGAACATCGGGCTACAACTATTAAACAAAACGTTTCCACAAGTGACGGAGTCGGTAATTGGGGTAAGAAATGAGGTTTTTAGATTGTTACGGGACTGTTGGACATTACGTAACCCTCGTCCCTTTGACGACGTTACAACACGCTGTCTTATCAACGACCATAACGGTTATGTTCCACAAGACCAAGGATGGGAAGTAATCCTAGTAAAACCAGAATGCATGACTTGTTTCTGGACGTATGAATTACGTGTCTTTATTGTCTTTGCTGAACGACTTGTGTACTAGCTAGAATTATCTTCACAACCATGTTGTATCAAATTTATTGTGTGCTATATTTCATGCTTTATGTAAAATAAGCGGTATTGTAAGTTTGTAAAATATTGTATAAAAGTTTGAATGCGAAATATTATTATAATCAGTTTTTCATATAGAATTGTAGTAGTTGAATTGTATATTAGCTACTAAGTATGAACTTAACGGGTAGGTACTACCCGAATTTAAACTTATAAAACGCTAATATGAAGAAAAAGCTTTTATAAATGAGTTCATATTATGCTACGAAATACTATTAACTACTCTTAATATTCTGTATGATTAACTTGTTCCATTTGACTATTTTGAAGGAAATGGCACCGACTATTCGACACACCGTGAATATGAATGAAGAGGAATTCCGTACTTTTCTAGCTTCAAACATAGCCGCAGTACAGGCTGCGCTACATACCAACAATAACATTGGATCTAGCAGTACAGGAAATCGTGTAGGATGCACCTACAAAGAATTCACTGCCTGCAAACCTTTGGAATTTGATGGAACCGAAGGACCGATCGGATTGAAACGGTGGACCGAGAAGGTCGAATCGGTGTTTGCCATAAGTAAGTGTACTGAAGAGGACAAAGTGAAGTACGCTACGCATACCTTCACAGGTTCTGCGTTAACATGGTGGAATACCTATCTAGAGCAAGTGGGACAAGACGATGCGCGCACTACCGTGGTCAGCATTCAAGCACTTGATGAACGAGAAGTACCGTCCCAGAACTGAGGTCAATAAGCTCAAGACAGAACTTAGAGGGTTACGAACCCAAGGATTTGATATTACCACGTACGAAAGACGATTCACAGAATTGTGCCTATTGTGTCCGAGAGCGTTCGAAGGTGAGGAAGAGAAGATCGACGCGTTTGTGAAAGGATTACCGGAAAGAATCCAAGAAGATATAAGTTCACACGAGCCCGCCTCCATACAACAGGCATGTAGAATGGCTCACAAACTAGTGAACCAGATTGAAGAAAGAATTAAAGAACAGACTGCTGAAGAGGCCAATGTGAAGCAAGTCAAAAGAAAGTGGGAGGAAAACGGTGATAAGAATCACCAATACAACAATAATCGCAACAATTATCCCAACAATCGCAACATCAATCGCAACTACAACAAACGGCCCAACAACAACAACAACAACAACAACAGCAACTACAACAATCATCCCAACAACAATAATAACCGCAACAACAACAACAATCAGAAGCAGCTATGCCAAAGGTGTGAAAAGTATCACTCGGGGTTCTGCACCAAATTTTGCAACAAGTGTAAAAGAAATGGTCATAGCGCGGTGAAGTGTGAGGTCTACGGACCAGGGGTTAACAGAACGAAAGGAACAAATGGTGTAGGAACGAGTAATGGCGGAGCAAGTAGTGTCGGTGTAACATCCCGCCTTTTTCCGTTTTATTTTCCGTTATACTAATTTAAACTCCGTTATATGTTTATAACATCTCCCGTTAATACGCGTTTTAAAATATTCCGTTTAGGTATTTTCCGCACCCGACTACAAACTCGAGGGACTAAAATTGACACGGGGCAAACTAGTTGACTAGGTCACCTAGTCCACCCCAATCACCACCATTCAACCATCTCTCTCTCTCTCTCTTTCTCTCTAGCAAGAACACACCCAATTTCCAAATTCATTCAATCATCATCTAAATTCGATCTAGGAGGCTTACAACAAAATAAATTACATATTCGTGATCCTCTCTTCATCCTCTTCATTTTGGTACCAACTTCATCTCGTTTGGGTAACATTTCTAAAACACTAGTTTTCTTTAAATTTGTGTTCTTGACTTAAAAGTATGTTAATTAGTGTCTATGGCTCATTGTGATGTCGTGTATGTAATTTGTATGCTCGATTTGTTGTTTTTGGTGTAACTAGTTCATTATGAAAATTACTTGCTAAATCCTTGATTTTGGATGATCAAATGTTATTAGATTGTTAATGTGCATGTTTTAAAAGTGTTACTAGTATCATTAGCTTCATTTTGATGTATAGATTGATTAAAGAAACTTCATAAACGCGATTATTGATTTTGTGAACTTTTGGTTAGGGTTGACAACTCTTAAAACGAACTTTTGATGCGTTGAATGCTTTTTAATGTTATTGATAAGTGTTTAGTTGTATTACATGTTTCATTACCTTCAAAACGGCATATCATATGTATAAATTGGATTCCCGAAACTTAAATTACAATTGATAAACTTGAAACTTGAAAATAAACCTCTATTGATCACTTGACGGGATTTCGGTTATAGTATATGATGTTTTTTCTTGATGAAAAGTGCTTAGTTGCGTTCCTTGTCGAAAGAGATTTCCGATGTTATAAAATACATGTTCTAATTGTTTGCGGATCATAAAATGTGATTGTTTGTGTTTTGGTTCGTCCATTTGAGGAATACAGCAAACAGGGCCTGGAAACCGATCAGGACGCCGTCCAGATACTGGGGACGCCGTCCCACCTTTTGAACCTAGACGCCTTCTAGGATATCAGGACGCCGTCCCACCCTTCATTGTGGGATGCCGTCTAGCCATTTGGGACGCCGTCCCATTGTACTAAAACTGGCTGTTTGCTTTGGTCATTTGACATAAAAATGTTTGCTATGCTACGGACCTCCGATTAACATGAAACTTGGCCAACATGCTCATATATGATTATATAACTTAGAAAATTGTCGGATACCCAACCCGACCCCGTTGACTTTTCCGTTGACTTTGACCCGACCAAGTTGACTTTTAATCAAACTTAACCAAATAATTGTGCAATCATTCTAACATGTTTTTATACTTGTACCTTGCATGAAACATGACAATTTGATTCACATGCTATTATGATCGAGTCTTAACGAGCCATAGGACTAATTGAACATCTTTGACCTATCGTGCTTACCGTTATTGATACAACCTATTGTTTAGGTCAAGACTAGCATTGTTCTTTGCACACGTTTACTTGTTGAAGTACTTTACTACTCGTGCACTCAAGGTGAGATCATAGTCCCACTTTTACTCTTTTTGAACTTACATTTGGGATGAGAAAACATAAACATTTCTTTACTAAGTGAACACAAGTACAGGAAAACAAACATTCTACATACGAGTTTAGAACAAAATCCTCAATTCGATTATCATTAGTTACACTTGCCGGGTGTAAGCGAGAACTTATGTTGTATGGATCCATATGGGTTTGACAAACCCTCATTCAAACGGTTCGCTACCGTTTACGAATGAAATATATTTTCGAGAAACAGTGTATGTTCTAGCACTAAGTGATGGGGTTCAATGGGAGAAATGTTAAGCATTGATAATTGGGTGCTCGTGAAACAAACTTTTAGAATGTATTACTATTATTTCATTGATGCAAATCTTGTGGTTCACTTGTACTTACTTACTTAAACCTATGATTTCACCAACGTTTTCGTTGACAGATTTCTATGTTTTTCTCAGGTCCTTGAACGATACATGATACATGCTTCCGCTCATTTTTTTTGATACTTGCATTGGATGTCGAGTATATATATGCATACATGGAGCGTCTTTTGGCTACTTTTAAATTGTGTCGCATAAGTTTCATTTGTACTTATAACTTTGTAACGTAACTTGTGGTGGAACTATTCTCGTAAACTTTGAACAATCTTTACATTTGAAATGAATGCGACATATCTTTTGGTCAAACGTTGTTTTAAAGACTTATGACCACGTAACGGGACCTAAGTAGACGGCGCCGTCAAACATGATTTGGTCGGGTCGCTACAGATGGTATCAGAGCGTTGGTTGTAGGGATTTAGAGTTCATTGGTGTCGACCCCGAGTCATAGGGTACATTGGTGAGTCTAGACTACAACCGGCATATAGACCTGAAGTAGGAATTACTTGACTACTTGTGCATTTATACTCGAACGCTTCTACTCATATCTACTCTTAGTTCACCTTAATCTCACGTTGTTTAATTTGATTGACACGCCACCTTGACTATATGAAATGATGTCGAATGCACATATGAATCAGGGTAATATAATTTCCGGGATTATATTACAGTGACTCATATGAACGTTCCGACATTATGACATAAAGAATTTAAGGCGAGTCGAGGAAAAACTTCTCTTTATCTTTATTCTATATCACGGTTAGTATTATTGAGAATACTAATCAATGATATTCTTGTGTCTTGAAGGAACAATGGCTCCTCGTCGTGTACGCCGCAATGAAACTCCCGAACAAGCTCTCGAACGGATGATAGCTACCGCCATAGATGCGGCCATGGCCGGTCACTCATCCAACAACAATAATAATAACAACCACAACAACAACAACAACAACAACAACAACAACAACAACAACAACAACAATGGAGCCGGAAACTCAAACGAGGGATGCTCCTATAAAGCTTTCATGGGGTGCAAACCTCACACTTTTGATGGAACCGGGGGACCGGTCGTGCTCACCCGATGGTTTGAGCAAACGGAAGCCGTCTTTAGCATAAGCGGTTGTCGGGACCAAGACAAGGTCAAATACTCCACTCACACTTTCTCCGGAATTGCTCTAACATGGTGGAACAAATATGTTCAATCGGTGGGTACCGATGAAGCTCATGCCCTCTCTTGGGCCGATCTAAAGGAAAAGATGATTGTTGAATATTTTCCGCGCGAAGAAACCCGAAAGCTTGAGGAAGAACTAAGAGCTTTGAAAGCGGTCGGAAACGATCTTAAAGCTTATAATCAACGCTTCGTCGAACTATCCTTGATGTGTCCTAATCTTGTTAACCCCGAATCTCAAAGGATTGAGCTCTACATGCTCGGTCTTCCAAAAAGCATCAAACAAGGGGTGATGTCATCCAAACCCACTACTCATCAAGCCGCTATGAACATGGCTCGCCAACTAATTGAAACGGTTGACGAAATCGTAGTTCCGGCACCTAAGGCCGAGGATAAATCGGGCGGCAACAAAAGAAAGTGGGAACCCTCCCAATCAAGCAACAACAACCTTGCTAAGAAGCCTTACACCTCCGACGGCAAGAGGGGTTATGCCGGGAACCTACCTCTTTGCAACAAATGCAACAAACATCACTTTGGTGAATGTGGCAAGTTAATTTGCCACCGGTGCCAAGGAGTTGGTCATAAGGCCAACGATTGTAAAAGTGCCACTCCCGTTGCTCGAAAGTGGCCCAATGCACCAAAGACGGGCACTTGTTACGAATGTGGTCAAACAGGTCATTATAGAAATGCATGCCCAAAGAAGAAAGATAACCCCAACACGCGCGGCCGAGCTTTCAACATCAACACCGAGGAAGCCTGGGATGACACTGAACTAGTCACGGGTACGTTTCTTCTCAACAATTCTTATGTCTCTTGCTTATTCGATTCGGGTGCCGATAAATGCTTTGTATCCAAGACTTTGACTCATTCTTTTAGCACTCCACCTCTTCCATTAGATACCACTTATACCATTGAAGTGGCTAACGGGAAACTATTAAGTGCCGACACATATTACCGGGGGTGTACGATAAACATTTTGGGTAAGGAATTTGAAATTGATTTGATACCCATGGAACTAGGAAGCTTTGATGTAATAATCGGTATGAATTGGTTAGTCAAAACGAAATCTCACATTCTTTGTGATCTTAACGCAATCCGAATTCCTATCGAGAATGGTGAACCTTTGATCGTCTATGGCGATAAGAGTTGCACCGGACTCAACCTCGTTTCGTGTGTTTAATCTAGAAAACTACTCCGTAAGGGTTGTTTTGCGATCCTTGCTCACGTTAAGAAATTCGAGTCCGATGAGAAGCACATCGATGATGTGCCAATTGTTAGTGACTATTCCGATGTATTTCCCGACGAATTGCCGGGTCTTCCGCCTCATCGACCGGTTGAATTCCAAATCGATCTTATTCCGGGAGCTGCACCCGTAGCACGTGCACCATATAGACTCGCTCCATCTGAAATGCAAGAATTGCAAAGTCAAATCCAAGAACTACTTGATCGAGGTTTTATCCAACCTAGCCATTCACCTTGGGGCGCTCCGATTTTGTTTGTTAAAAAGAAAGATGGATCCCTACGAATGTGCATTGATTATCGTGAACTAAATAAATTGACGGTTAAGAACCGATATCCTCTTCCTCGCATCGATGACCTCTTTGATCAACTACAAGGGTCTTGTGTATATTCAAAAATCGATCTCCGCTCGGGTTATCATCAATTGAGGGTTAAGGGGGAAGATGTCTCCAAAACCGCTTTCCGAACTCGTTATGGTAGTTATGAATTCCTTGTCATGCCATTTGGTCTCACTAACGCACCGGCGGTGTTCATGGATCTTATGAACCGCGTGTGCAAACCGTATCTCGATAAATTCGTTATTGTGTTCATCGATGACATATTGATCTATTCTAAAAATGAAGAAGAGCACGAACAACATCTCCGACTTGTGCTTGAACTTTTAAGACAAGAACAACTCTATGCCAAATTCTCCAAGTGTGAATTTTGGTTAAAGGAAGTTCAATTTCTTGGTCATGTTGTAAGTGACCAAGGTATTAAAGTCGATCCAACGAAAATCGAAGCCATTAGCAAATGGGAGACTCCTACTACTCCTACTCACATTCGTCAATTTTTGGGTCTCGCCGGGTACTATCGTAGATTCATCGAAAATTTCTCTTTGGTTGCACGTCCTCTAACCGCATTGACTCACAAGGGAAAGAAATTCATTTGGGCGACCGAACATGAATCCGCATTCCAAATCTTGAAAACGAAGCTAACCACCGCTCCTATCTTGTCACTTCCCGAAGGCGCCGTCAAACATGATTTGGTCGGGTCGCTACAGTCGGAGCAAGTTATGCCAATGTAGTTTGTTATAAATGTGGAAAACCGGGCCACATTATTAGAAATTGCCCGAACCAGGAGAGCACGAATGGACAAGGCCGCGGAAGAGTTTTCAATATTAATGCGGCAGAGGCACAGGAAGACCCGGAGCTTGTTACGGGTACGTTTCTTATTGACAATAAATCTGCTTACGTTTTATTTGATTCGGGTGCGGATAGAAGCTATATGAGTAGAGATTTTTGTGCTAAATTAAGTTGTCCATTGACACCTTTGGATAGTAAATTTTTACTCGAATTAGCAAATGGTAAATTAATTTCAGCAGATAATATATGTCGGAATCGAGAAATTAAACTGGTTAGCGAAACATTTAAGATTGATTTGATACCAGTAGAGTTAGGGAGTTTTGATGTGATAATCGGTATGGACTGGTTGAAAGAAGTGAAAGCAGAGATCGTTTGTTACAAAAATGCAATTCGCATTATACGAGAAAAAGGAAAACCCTTAATGGTGTACGGAGAAAAGGGCAACACGAAGCTACATCTTATTAGTAATTTGAAGGCACAAAAACTAATAAGAAAAGGTTGCTATGCTGTTCTAGCACACGTCGAGAAAGTACAAACTGAAGAAAAGAGCATCAATGATGTTCCCATTGCAAAATAATTTCCCGATGTATTTCCGAAAGAATTACCGGGATTACCCCCACATCGATCCGTTGAATTTCAAATAGATCTTGTACCAGGAGCTGCACCAATAGCTCGTGCTCCTTACAGACTCGCACCCAGCGAGATGAAAGAACTGCAAAGCTAATTACAAGAACTTTTAGAGTGTGGGTTCATTCGACCAAGCACATCACCGTGGGGAGCTCCTGTTTTGTTTGTCAAGAAGAAAGATGGTACATTCAGGTTGTGTATCGACTACCGAGAGTTGAACAAACTTACCATCAAGAACCCCTACCCACTACCGAGAATTGACGACTTATTTGATCAACTACAAGGCTCGTCTGTTTATTCAAAGATTGACTTACGTTCCGGGTATCATTAAATGCGGGTGAAAGAAGATGATATTCCAAAGACTGCTTTCAGAACACGTTACGGTCATTACGAGTTTATGGTCATGCCGTTTGGTTTAACTAATGCACCAGCTGTGTTCATGGACCTTATGAACCGAGTGTGTGGACCATACCTTGACAAGTTTGTCATTGTTTTCATTGATGACATACTTATTTACTCAAAGAATGACCAAGAACACGGTGAACATTTGAGAAAGGTGTTAGAAGTATTGAGGAAGGAAGAATTGTACGCTAAGTTTTCAAAGTGTGCATTTTGGTTGGAAGAAGTTCAATTCCTCGGTCACATAGTGAACAAAGAAGGTATTAAGGTGGATCCGGCAAAGATAGAAACTGTTGAAAAGTGGGAAACCCCAAAAACTCCGAAACACATACGCCAGTTTTTAGGACTAGCTGGTTACTACAGAAGGTTCATCCAAGACTTTTCCAGAATAGCAAAACCCTTGACTGCATTAACGCATAAAGGGAAGAAATTTTAATGGAATGATGAACAAGAGAAAGCGTTTCAGTTATTGAAGAAAAAGCTAACTACGGCACCTATATTGTCATTGCCTGAAGGGAATGATTATTTTGTGATTTATTGTGACGCATCAAAGCAAGGTCTCGGTTGTGTATTAATGCAACGAACGAAGGTGATTGCTTATGCGTCTAGACAATTGAAGATTCACGAACAAAATTATACGACGCATGATTTGGAATTAGGCGCGGTTGTTTTTGCATTAAAGACTTGGAGGCACTACTTATATGGGGTCAAAAGTATTATATATACCGACCACAAAAGTCTTCAACACATATTTAATCAGAAACAACTGAATATGAGGCAGCGTAGGTGGATTGAATTATTGAACGATTACGACTTTGAGATTCGTTACCACCCGGGGAAGGCAAATGTGGTAGCCGATGCCTTGAGCAGGAAGGACAGAGAACCCATTCGAGTAAAATCTATGAATATAATGATTCATAATAACCTTACTACTCAAATAAAGGAGGCGCAACAAGGAGTTTTAAAAGAGGGAAATTTAAAGGATGAAATACCCAAAGGATCGGAGAAACATCTTAATATTCGAGAAGACGGAACCCGGTATAGGGCTGAAAGGATTTGGGTACCAAAATTTGGAGATATGAGAGAAATGGTACTTAGAGAAGCTCATAAAACCAGATACTCAATATATCCTGGAACGAGGAAGATGTACAAGGATCTCAAGAAACATTTTTGGTGGCCGGGTATGAAAGCCGATGTTGCTAAATACGTAGGAGAATGTTTGACGTGTTCTAAGGTCAAAGCTGAGCATCAGAAACTATCAGGTCTACTTCAACAACCCGAAATCCCGGAATGGAAATGGGAAAACATTACCATGGATTTCATCACTAAATTGCCAAGGACTGCAAGTGGTTTTGATACTATTTGGGTAATAGTTGATCGTCTCACCAAATCAGCACATTTCCTGCCAATAAGAGAAGATGACAAGATGGAGAAGTTAGCACGACTGTATTTGAAGGAAGTCGTCTCCAGACATGGAATACCAATCTCTATTATCTCTGATAGGGATGGCAGATTTATTTCAAGATTCTGGCAGACATTACAGCAAGCATTAGGAACTCGTCTAGACATGAGTACTGCCTATCATCCACAAACTGATGGGCAGAGTGAAAGGACGATACAAACGCTTGAAGACATGCTACGAGCATGTGTTATTGATTTCGGAAACAGTTGGGATCGACATCTACCGTTAGCAGAATTTTCCTACAAAAACAGCTACCATTCAAGCATTGAGATGGCGCCGTTTGAAGCACTTTATGGTAGAAAGTGCAGGTCTCCGATTTGTTGGAGTGAAGTGGGGGATAGACAGATTACGGGTCCGGAGATTATACAAGAAACTACCGAGAAGATCATCCAAATTCAACAACGGTTGAAAACCGCCCAAAGTCGACAAAAGAGCTACGCTGACATTAAAAGAAAAGATATAGAATTTGAAATTGGAGAGATGGTCATGCTTAAAGTTGCACCTTGGAAAGGCGTTGTTCGATTTGGTAAACGAGGGAAATTAAATCCAAGGTATATTGGACCATTCAAGATTATTGATCGTGTCGGACCAGTAGCTTACCGACTTGAGTTACCTCAACAACTCGCGGCTGTACATAACACTTTCCACGTCTCGAATTTGAAGAAATATTTTGCTAAAGAAGATCTCACTATTCCGTTAGATGAAATCCAAATCAACGAAAAACTTCAATTCATCGAAGAACCCGTCGAAATAATGGATCGTGAGGTTAAAAGACTTAAGCAAAACAAGATACCAATTGTTAAGGTTCAATGGAATGCTCGTAGAGGACCCGAGTTCACCTGGGAGCATGAAGATCAGATAAAGAAGAAATACCCGCATCTATTTCTAGAAGATTCGTCAACACCTTCAACTGTTTAAAATTTCGGGACGAAATTTATTTAAAGGGTAGGTACTGTAGTGACCCGAACTTTTCCATGTTTATATATATTAATTGAGATTGATATTTACATGATTAAATGTTTCCAACATGTTAAGCAATCAAACTTGTTAAGACTTGATTAATTAAAATATGTTTCATATAGACAATTGACCACCCAAGTTGACCGGTGATTCACGAACGTTAAAACTTGTAAAAACTATATGATGACATATATATGGATATATATATAGTTAACATGATACTATGATAAGTAAACATATCATTAAGTATATTAACAATGAACTACATATGTAAAAACAAGACTACTAACTTAATGATTTTTAAACGAGACATATATGTAACGATTATCGTTGTAAAGACATTTAATGTATATATATCGTATTAAGAGATATTCATACATGATAATATCATGATAATATAATAATTTAAAATCTCATTTGATATTATAAACATTGGGTTAACAACATTTAACAAGATCGTTAACCTAAAGGTTTCAAAACAACACTTACATGTAACGACTAACGATGACTTAACGACTCAGTTAAAATGTATATACATGTAGTGTTTTAATATGTATTTATACACTTTTGAAAGACTTCAATACACTTATCAAAATACTTCTACTTAACAAAAATGCTTACAATTACATCCTCATTCAGTTTCATCAACAATTCTACTCGCATGCACCCGTATTCGTACTCGTACAATACACAGCTTTTAGATGTATGTACTATTGGTATATACACTCCAATGATCAGCTCTTAGCAGCCCATGTGAGTCACCTAACACATGTGGGAACCATCATTTGGCAACTAGCATGAAATATCTCATAAAATTACAAAAATATGAGTAATCATTCATGACTTATTTACATGAAAACAAAATTACATATCCTTTATATCTAATCCATACACCAATGACCAAAAACACCTACAAACACTTTAATTCTTCAATTTTATTCATCTAATTGATCTCTCTCAAGTTCTATCTTCAAGTTCTAAGTGTTCTTCATAAATTCCAAAAGTTCTAGTTTCATAAAATCAAGAATACTTTCAAGTTTGCTAGCTCACTTCCAATCTTGTAAGGTGATCATCCAACCTCAAGAAATCTTTGTTTCTTACAGTAGGTTATCATTCTAATACAAGGTAATAATCATATTCAAACTTTGGTTCAATTTCTATAACTATAACAATCTTATTTCAAGTGATGATCTTACTTGAACTTGTTTTCGTGTCATGATTCTGCTTCAAGAACTTCGAGCCATCCAAGGATCCATTGAAGCTAGATCCATTTTTCTCTTTTCCAGTAGGTTTATCCAAGGAACTTAAGGTAGTAATGATGTTCATAACATCATTCGATTCATACATATAAAGCTATCTTATTCGAAGGTTTACACTTGTAATCACTAGAACATAGTTTAGTTAATTCTAAACTTGTTCGCAAACAAAAGTTAATCCTTCTAACTTGACTTTTAAAATCAACTAAACACATGTTCTATATCTATATGATATGCTAACTTAATGATTTAAAACCTGGAAACACGAAAAACACCGTAAAACCGGATTTACGCCGTCGTAGTAACACCGCGGGCTGTTTTGGGTTAGTTAATTAAAAACTATGATAAACTTTGATTTAAAAGTTGTTATTCTGAGAAAATGATTTTTATTATGAACATGAAACTATATCCAAAAATTATGGTTAAACTCAAAGTGGAAGTATGTTTTCTAAAATGGTCATCTAGACGTCGTTCTTTCGACTGAAATGACTACCTTTACAAAAACGACTTGTAACTTACTTTTCCGACTATAAACCTATACTTTTTCTGTTTATATTCATAAAATAGAGTTCAATATGAAACCATAGCAATTTGATTCACTCAAAACGGATTTAAAATGAAGAAGTTATGAGTAAAACAAGATTGGATAATTTTTCTCATTTTAGCTACGTGAAAATTGGTAACAAATCTATTCCAACCATAACTTAATCAACTTGTATTGTATATTATGTAATCTTGAGATACCATAGACACGTATACAATGTTTCGACCTATCATGTCGACACATCTATATATATTTCGGAACAACCATAGACACTCTATATGTGAATGTTGGAGTTAGCTATACAGGGTTGAGGTTGATTCCAAAATATATATAGTTTGAGTTGTGATCAATACTGAGATACGTATACACTGGGTCGTGGATTGATTCAAGATAATATTTATCGATTTATTTCTATACATATAACTGTGGACAACTAGTTGTAGGTTACTAACAAGGACAGCTGACTTAATAAACTTAAAACATCAAAATATATTAAAAGTGTTGTAAATATATTTTGAACATACTTTGATATATATGTATATATTGTTATAGGTTCGTGAATCAACCAGTGGCCAAGTCTTACTTCCCGACGAAGTAAAAATCTGTGAAAGTGAGTTATAGTCCCACTTTTAAAATCTAATATTTTTGGGATGAGAATACATGCAGGTTTTATAAATGATTTACAAAATAGACACAAGTACGTGAAACTACATTCTATGGTTGAATTATCGAAATCGAATATGCCCCTTTTTATTAAGTCTGGTAATCTAAGAATTAGGGAACAGACACCCTAATTGACATGAATCCTAAAGATAGATCTATTGGGCCTAACAAACCCCATCCAAAGTACCGGATGCTTTAGTACTTCGAAATTTATATCATATCCGAAGGGTGTCCCGGAATGATGGGGATATTCTTATATATGCATCTTGTTAATGTCGATTACCAGGTGTTCACAATATGAATGATTTTTATCTCTATGTATGGGATGTGTATTGAAATATGAAATCTTGTGGTCTATTATTATGATTTGATATATATAGGTTAAACCTATAACTCACCAACATTTTTGTTGACGTTTTAAGCATGTTTATTCTCAGGTGATTATTAAGAGCTTCCGCTGTCGCATACTTAAATAAGGACGAGATTTGGAGTCCATGCTTGTATGATATTGTGTAAAAACTGCATTCAAGAAACTTATTTTGTTGTAACATATTTGTATTGTAAACCATTATGTAATGGTCGTGTGTAAACAGGATATTTTAGATTATCATTATTTGATAATCTACGTAAAGCTTTTTAAAACCTTTATCTATGAAATAAAGGTTATGGTTGTTTTAAAAATGAATGCAGTCTTTGAAAAACGTCTCATATAGAGGTCAAAACCTCGCAACGAAATCAATTAATATGGAACGTTTTTAATCAATAAGAACGGGACATTTCAAGTCGTGTGCAAGAAAATCTCATATCATCGAATTTTGATGAATTCGAGAGCTCCGAAATCACCAATTATCCCGATGATACTTTTTATTCAGTTTTACCAATTTCACAACATACCGAAGTGGATGAAGAAGTAAGGGTGACAAATTGGTACTCTTGGGAAAACGATAACGTTGAAAATTTTACCCCCAAGACCAAAGTGGTGGGACCGATAAGGACCGTTAATAAAGAAAAATTTGCTTCGATCCCGAAATTCACAATTCCACAACCTTCTAACCCAATAATCTCAATAAACGAGTCATCTACCGAAGATGAACTACGGGCTGTAATAGATATTGACACCTCGGATTTCACCCTATTGGGTAATAGAGGTGAAACCTTTGATCCCGAGAATGAACGGAAGGAAATGTTAGGAATTGTCCACCCTATAGAAGTATGTACGTCGGTGTATAATGATCCATTTGACCAAGAACCAGAAGAGAGACATATCCATTTACTAAAAGCTACACTTAAAAAAGAATTAAGTAGTGACAATCGGGTGAGTCTAAACTTTAAACCCATTGATATATTATACACCACCCGAGATGTAAATAACTGGCTCACTATTTTAATTCGTGGAACTTATTCTACCGACTTCACATGTCGTCAGCTAAGTGTGGGGAAGTCTAACCCCACTTAACGTTAAATTCGAGGTTCAGGTTAGTGCATAACTAGTTAATAAACATGCATGATGAGTAAGGGTAAAAGATGTATTTTCAAAAATTAGCAAACAGTTCAGAAAAGCAACCGTTTTTTAAGAAAAACACGTGTGATAAAACAACAAAAGGAATGAACGATGAGGCGCGCCATCTATCATTCGACGAGCTTAGTAATTACAAACTGGGTATTTTTAATCACTTTTCTACACTAATCACCCTCATGAATTTATAATTTTTGTCTGATTTCATGCAAATGAGGGCATTGCAAGATCTCAAGTGTGGGGAAGGGTTATAAATTCTCTCGGGTTTACACTTGGTTTAATTGCCAAATTTTGTGAAAATTTGAAAAATTTTCAATTAAATGAATTCAAAATCATGTTTATACATATTTATGAACGGTAAAACTAGGTGTTAATACCAAAATTATTGTTACCTCAGAAATGACATAAATTGAGAAACAACCCAAAATGATAGAATTCATTTAAAATAGAGAAGAGGAGAATAAAAAGGCAAAGAAAAAAATAAAATAAAAAAAGCCAAGTGTGGGAAGAATTTAACAAGTTCTTTAAAACATATATCACATATTTTTGTACAAGATTATTGCAGGTACTTTTGCTTTGGACTAAACTAATCAGTTTTACCTGATTTACTGTAATATATTTGAAAGAAAGATGGATCTACACGATGAATCAATTCCAGCATTAAAAGGAAGTAAAGTCTTCTGAAAAAGACACGTACTTCTTGATTTAGGTCAGGAAGTTGTCGTCCAGACCAGCTGTAGGTTGACGAAAAATCTAGAAAATTCATCTCTAAAATCAGCAAGAAATCTATGGACCTCAGCATCAAACAGGGTCTCCATATGGTCAGAGTTATCCTAACCATGAGAGGATCTGTCTCGTAAAATGGGGAGGGCGCCGTGCAAATTAGCTTGATAAGACTAATGAATCAGAACCCCAGAAAGGATAATCACCTTAAAAGATCAAAAATCAGCTTTTAAGCCTGATATTACTCAATCCTTGAGATTGACCTTAAAGATTGAGAATTACAAACTCATGGAATTCGATGATATCTAAACTCGATCTTGAACGAGAAAATATTTTGATCAAAGTTACAAATCGATTTGTTTTCTGAAAACCCATTTTCAATGTGTTCATTACCATTGAACGTAAAATCCTAGGAATTCACTTGGAATTCATTAGGTCACCTGAACCAAATCGGGTGTCAACCGTAAGAACGGTGGTTGCATAGCATGGTCGAAGACAAGACCTTGTGCCAGACCGAAAAATTATAGGGTGATCTTTACTATTTCTCCTACAAAGGATAGTAATTGCATCCGACACGTTGTGGACCATGAATATCTGCATGTCATTAGACATTGCCTTAACAGTTGCTTTTTCAATGCTTTCCTTTACAACCGAACGGTAGTTTACCGAAAGGTAATATACGGAGCAAGTATTCTGGATGTGTTGCTTTCTTAATACAAGGTTAGCAAGTGGGTGACATAAAACCGCAAGTTTTGAACTAAAATTTTCAAATCTGAAACCCACACAACCCACAAAAACATTTTGCAAACACCGGTAAAGGGTTATTCCGGAAAACTTATCTAGGGTAAAAGCTAGAATGAATTTTCAAAAGATCAAATGTTTTCATAAAGATTCAATTTCCTTAAAGGATCTAAATTTTCATAGTCATGTGGGACTGTAAACCATATCGTTACTATCATTGTTTATACCGCCGTATCAAAACCAATGATGTATAAAGTGTGAGAATAAAAAAGTGATTCGAGTGAAGTGTGATTTAATTTCAAGTTTTGTATTGCTTGAGGACAAGCAACGTTCAAGTGTGGGGATATTTGATATTGCTCCAAACGAACATATATTTAGTCACAATATCGTTCCAATATGTAATACTTTTAGTTGTAATTGTTCTATTTTTAAGTTGTAATCGTTTAAATAAATAAATGCGAAGACGAAGCATGAAGATTAAAGAGTTGAAGAAAAAGTGCCGCTAAAACTGGAAAAGGGTCCCTAAAGCCATAGTGCACTCAAAAGCGTCCCAAAAAGTGAGTTAAAAGACTTGCGCGGATTTTGGGAGTTAAGGAAAATATTTTTTTGTGCAAATTACAAGTTGCGAAACATAAAGTACAAGATATTAAAGCGTACGAAAAGACGTTCGAAAATCCGGAACCGAGACATAAACCGAGCATCAATGCGCGAGTCAACGGGCCTAAAATTACAAGTCAACATTGCACAAGAATATAATATAATTATATAAAATTATATATATTATATTATATATATTAAATTATTCGAGCAGCCCACGTTTTAATCAAAAAAGGTGCTGGCCAGCCTGTCCATGCGATCGCATGGGAGTAACAAGGGAAAGCCATGCGATCGCATGGCTTACAAAATCAGGACACATCTATAAAAGGCCACGAGTTCTGCCCAAATGATACACACCATAATCATATCTCTCTCTGTATATTATATATATATATATATATATATATATATATATATATATATATATATATATATATATATAAGTTTAGTTTTATATTAGTTAGTTTGGGTAATGTAAAGGTTATTTTACGGGTTTTAAAGTCGGAACTCTGTCTCTGTAACACTACGCGATTAATGATCACTGTAAGCTAAATTCTCCCTTTTCAATTATGTATCGTATTTAAGTTATTATTATGCTTATTTGAGCCAAAGTAATCGTGATGTTGGGCTAAATATTAAGACGAGGTTATTGGGCTTTGGACCATAATTGGGGTTTGGAAAAAAGATCGACACTTGTGGAAATTGGACTACGGGCTATTAATGGGTTTTATATTTGATTAACTAAATGATATCTTGTTAATTTAATATAGAGATTTATAATTTGACGTATCTATAAATATCCACATATGCTCGATCGGATACGATGAGCGGGAGATCTATAAATACTAATAATTATTCATTTAACCGGACACGGGGATGGATTAATAGTCAATGGACTCATTAAAACAGGGGTGGATTACATTCAAGGAAAATTGGTGTAATTGTTAATAAAGTATTAAAACCTTGGATTACACGCAGTCGATAACCTGGTGTAATCATTAACAAAGTATTAAAACCTTATTACAGTTTAAATCCCCAATTAGTTGGAATATTTGACTTCGGGTATAAGGTTAATTTGGCGAAGACCCTCGCACTTTATAATTATGACCGATGGACTATTATGGAAAAACCAGATGGACTTATCAAATAATCCAGTACAAAGGACAATTAACCCAGGGTAATAAATTAAAATCAAAACGTCAACATCATGAGTACGGAAGTTTAAATAAGCATAATATATTTTATTTTATATTTCCTCGTACTTTTATTTATTGTTATTTTAATTATTGTTATTTATTTTATCGTTAGTTAAATATCGTCATTTACTTTACGCTTCGCTTAAAATATAAAATCGATAAACCAGTCATTAAACGGTAAAACCCCCCTTTTATAATAATAATAATTGTAATATATATATTTATATTTTGTACAAATATAGTTATATAAAAATATAGTGTAAAATAAGCCGTCTCCCTGTGGAATGAACCGGACTTACTAAAAACTATACTACTCTACGATTAGGTACACTGCCTATAGTGTTGTAGCAAGGTTTATGTATATCCATCTGTAAATAAATTATATAAAACTTGTGTAAATTGTATCATATTTAATAGTATTTTGTAATAAAAATAATAGTATTTTCGTACCCCCACCGTTACAACATCAGCAAGCATCGTTCGAGCTGCATCGTACAACGTACGATTACGTCGTTCGACTACTCCATTCTGTTGAGGGGTTCGTGCAGTAGAGAATTGATGTTCAATGCCTTGGTCTTTCAAATAACTATCAAGTAGGTCATTCTTATGTTCCGTTCCATTATCAGTTCGGATGATCTTAACATGTTTATTAAAGGAGCGTTGATTCTTTTTGATGAACTCAATGAAAATGGTGGGGGTTTCAGATTTGGTCCTCAAAAGAAAAATCCATGTAAATCGTGTATAGTCATCTACAATGACAAGAACATGTTTCTGGCCACCGAGGCTAGAAATTCTCATGGGCCCACATAAGTCCATATGCAATAATTGCAAAGACGATGAAGTACTGGGGTTTTGCTTAAGCGGATGATTGGTTCGTTTCAGCTTACCCGTCGCACATGATGGACACACATGATGCTTATCATACTAAAGCTAGGAATACCATCAACTAAGTCTTTGGAGACCAGCCGATTAATACCCTTGTAATTCAGGTGTGACATCCGGTGATGCCATAACCATGAATTTTCTTTTGTCGAACGGGTAGCCAAACACATGTTTCCATGTGATGGTGCATCATTAAGGTCAATAGTATATAGTGAAGCACAATGTTTACCAACAAGGAGATCATTTCCATCGGTGGATTGCACCGAGCATTGACGACGTTCAAATAGAACTTTGAGATCTCCGTCACAATGGCTGACACTAAACAAACTGCACCCCAAACCCTCAACATATGAGACCCGTTTGATCGTTATGCCATTTTTCACATAATCTCCATATCCCGTTATCGCAGCAATCTCATCATTTTCGAATGTAACCATTCCTAGGAATTTGTCAACGAAATTGACAAGTAAGGATTTATCGCCCGTCATGTGTCGAGAGCAACCAGAATCGATATACTAAATACTGATGTCGAAACCCTGTAAACGTAAATTTCCTAGAGTTTAGATACCCAAAGTTTCTTGGGTCCTCTACGGTTAGTACCAACAATAAACTTTGGATCAATAATGAGATAATCACGTACAGCATCATGCAATTTAGACAATAAGGCATCATTTAAAACCACATTACATGAAGCATCATACGCAATATCAAGTTTTACATCATTATCAGAAGTCTTAACACACAACTTATTCCATGTAGATGTTTTGTTCACAGAAGAAAATGGAAATACATGTGATGACTTCCTAGGTCGACTAGCAGATTTCTTTGGGTTTTTTGCTACTTTCTTAGTCATTGACTTAGGAACCCATACAGACTTGTAAGTTAAGTTTGAATTATGACATGTGACACGGAAAACACCTCTGTTAGTTAGACATCCAAATTTTTCAGTTGACACATGAGATGATTGATTTTGCAAAATTTTCAATTTGATTTTACGTTCCTTTGCATCATACTCACTCAAATCAGGTTTAGGACTTGTATGTTGTTTAGACTTGAATGATTTCTTTAAAAGACTCTCCTTTGATTTATTTGACATTGGAATCAAATGAATCTTTTTGATTGACACAGAACCATTATGAGCATGAACTTTCTGGATAACAAATTGCGTTGAAGGTACAACTTTTGAAACACGGTTACCAAATTGAGAATGTAGAGGATTTTTAAGAATAGTAATGGGTTTAGCATCTTTAGATGTTGTTGACCCTTTCCCCTTCTTAGTAATCCCATCAACACATTCAGACACATTGGTTTCGACAGTAGATGGTTGCTTAAGTGTGTTAGCCCATTTCATTTGAATTATTTTTTGTTTTAAGCTTTTAATCTCAAGACATAATTCCTCAGCAGAAACTATCACTTCACCTTCCTTAAAAGCATAAGTGTATTCTTTTTTAGGAAGTGGAGGCAATTTATCACATAAAGCAAGCATTTGTTCAAAATATTTACACTTAAGTTGCAATTCAACATTCTCCTTTTCAATTATATCTACTATACGACTCAAATTACGTACATCAGGTATGTTTGCATAAAATTCATTCATAGGATCAATTGTTGCATTAAAATCTATTAAAGGTTCAACAGTTGGTTCATCTCGAGGTTCTATCGTGTCATCTAAATAATTTTGACCTAGAGATTCTGTCTCAAGAAGACAGTTAGTTCATGTACTAGGTCTTCACAGAAAACATCATCAGAAACAAAACATGCTGGTAAGGCCGGTAGAATTGGTTTCACATCAAAAGTTGGTTCATCAAACACCTCATCTATGGTAATAATGCTAGAACTAGGTTTGTTAAACACTTCATTCTAAAGCATTAAATTGTATTTCTCTAGCATGAGTGTAGGGATATAAACCAGTCTACGCTTAGGCACATAATTATCACGTTGTATATTCTTTTCAGTTTCAACAAGTCCCTTCAAGAAATCAGGATTTGATTTACTAATTTTAGCATTGATTTTCTCATACATTAAGCTAATTTGATGGTATTTTCTAGATTTGTGATTAACAATAATATCATCAAAATCAGCATCAGAAGCATGCACAAAATGAGATGGTAAACCAGCTTGAAAGTAATAAGAATGATATAATCCTGGAATCTTTTTGGAAGCATCATCTAAAATCTTAGGATCTTCATAACCCAACCCCCACTTTTTACCATGAATCGTTTTTGGTCTATTCATGAAAATTGTTTATTTTGAAAGTTCCATATCAATGATAGCTTTAGATTGCTCTGTACGCTAGAATTTTTCCTCATATCAAGCAAGTTGAACTTTCATTTGAAGATACTTTTTTGACAATGAAGAAATTTCAGTGTTCTTCTCAATTATGGTGTTTTCCAATTGAATAATTTTCTTGTTTAGCTTTAAAAGTGTGGATTCATGTTGGTTTTTCAAATCAGAAAGATCTTTTTCTAAAAATTGAACTTTTTCCGCAAGTCGTTCCGATTTTTGACGATAATTAGTCCTTTCGACTTTAATCGGACGAATTGTCTTTTTGAGATCTTCCAACTCAGTTTCCATAGAGCTGAGTTGGATATTCAATCTTTGCAACTCCGATTGTAATTTAGATGAAGAAGGATTGGTCTCATTTAGTTTGATTTTATCTTTCAAAACCTTGTTTTTAGATTTTAAACCTTTAACTTCTTTTGACATTGAGACCAAGTTCTTCATTAGGTCATTTTACATTTTGATAAAATCAGTTGAGATTTCATGTTATTGTACCTCATCATCATCAGATGTTGAGTCAAAATTCTCCATTGCTTCCTTTGCTTTGATGAGCTTGGTCACCTTGCAAACATTTGCATGTTCTACCTCTAAATCTGAATCATCAGTCCAGTTAAACCAAGTATCATCAACTGGTTTCAGCTCTCCTCTAGTTTCCGCAATCTTTACCATCAACATTTTCTTCTTGTAGTAAGGTGCATCCTTTTTCTTAGGCATCTTGCACTCACGAGAGTAATGACCAGCTTTGCCATAATTAAAATAGATTGAATCATCGTTCTTGGAATCATCAGTACGTTGTTGTTTTGATTGGCCAGGTTTCTTGTAGTAGGAGGATGTAGATCAGTTTTTGCGTTGATTGCTTGATTTTCCTTTGAACTTGTGTTTGTTCAAGGCTTTGGTGAACATGGCTGCCATCTTGACTAATTCAAGGTGAGAATCATCAACATCTGAAAGATTCAACTCTTCTAAATCAGTTGATTCTTCAACAAGCACTTTCTTGGATAAGCTTTTGGAATTAGAAAATGATTTGCTCTTCTTTTTAGCAATGAGAGAAGGAGGATCACTTGAAGATGACTCTTTCCTTCCCTATTGAAGTTTAGACACCTCTAGTTGATAGTACATAAGAACTCCAACAAGCTCATGAATAGTCATTTTGTCAATCTCTTTGGTAGATCAAACAATGGTTCCATAAGGAAGCCAATCATCATTAAGCTTTTTGAGGAACTTCATGTTGACTTCAGCATTCACTTTTATAATCTTGCACCTTTTCAACTCATTGAGAACACCATTGAAATGACGATAGTTATCCTTGAGTTGTTCTTCGGGTTCCTGCTTGAAATATTCATAAAATCCAAGAGCCTTATTCAGTTTAGTAACATCTGACATGTCATAACCTTCTTACTGTCGTTTGATCTCATCCCATATGTCTTTTGCTGTGGTGTTGCTATCAACATTTTCAAACAACTCATACGGGATGACTTGCATAACTATGTTATTTGCCTCTATATCACTCTGAGCTCTCTCACGTCTATCACTAGAAAGTTCATAGACTGGAATTGGCATACCAGTATTCGGATGATACTCTACAACTATACCATCCCTCAGAGAAGCCCATATGTATTTTGATTTCTCACCCTTGTAGTCTATGTACTGAGTGATACGGTGGAGCCACTAAGTGTACTTGCCATCAAACAACACTGGAGGTCGGGAATCTGATCCAATGATTAAAGTATCTTGGGTAGACATCTTGAAATTGAGGTAGATTCGGTAAAGATTCGGTATTACAAAAATCTAGGATGAAGGTTCACAAAAATCTAAAAAAATGTCAGATTCGGTAGCTGGTTCGGTACTGTAGAAGACTCGGTAAGTGGTTCGGTACTATAGCAGATTCGGTAAACCAGATTCTGTATCAGAGACTGGCCAGTAACACAAGTAACACACCCAGAACTGGTATATATACGGTAACCACAAGATTTGAAACCTTAGAACACTTAAAAACCAATGTATTAAGTGATACCGAGACTCTGGTTCGGTATTTGACTCGGTAGTCAAATTCTGTAAACTTTTGAATGCAAACACAATCCAATTCCTTTGAATTAGATTCGGTAACCTTGCTGCACAAGGAAAAAAGTTAGTAATACACATAATATCAAAGTTACCGAATGTATAGGATACCGAATGTCAACTGTAGCAGTTGACAAACCAAGTCTAAGTATGGAATCTTAGAAATTCAATAAAATCCTTTTTCAAACCACACCAATTAGCTGCGTATGATCAAACCAAATATGATAGAATCACAAACACACCACAATCTACAACACTTAACACGAATTATTAACTTTGAAGCAGACTCGGTATGGCAGTTAAGATACCGAGTGTTGATCGAATCTTCAAAACATGAAGAATTGATGAAATTGAACCGTCAAAAACTTGATTAATCACCTCACGAACACAACTGAAACCTCAAACCTTTACAATACGGAATCAAGCTGGAGTTGATCAATACCGAGAGTTTTAACCACTAACTCTAAAAATTAACTTGATTCTTCATAATTGTTGTTAAAAAGCTATAATGATGATCGAAACTCTTTCTAATCAACCAAATACACCTTCCCTGAACTTATCACAAGAATCTGAACGTCAGATTATCAAATTCGATAATACCGAATCTGATTCAATCTAACAGATTCTATAATCTTCAATCTCTGGATCGATATAGTGATCTAGAATCACTCCCTGGATGCTTTGATACCAAATGATAGGTCAAATCATGGTGAGATTAGAAGATGTGATGAGTTAGAGTGAGACTCGGTAAGTGAAGAACAGATTCGGTATTAGAGAGAATCGGTAAAATTTACATTCCACAGCTTCTAGAACTCAGTTACAATACAATGGCTATCTAATTAGGACTACATAGGTTCCTTATATAGCCCTCTTCTAAGGAACCTTCATTTAAGTATGTTTCACATTAACACTATACAACTTCAGGGTCCTAACACCGAGTCTACTTCAAGTCAAAAATTCTCTTAAAATGTTGCAGTCACAAACATGTTAAGAGCATCCGAACTGGTAATACGACATAATTTAAGAATGACCTGCTTGATAGTTATTTGAAAGACAAAGGCATTGAACATCAGTTCTCTGCTGCAAGAACCCCCAACAGAATGGAGTAGTCGAACGATGTAATTGTACGTTGTACGAGGCAGCTCGAACAGCTTACCTACTCTAAAATACCTCCGAAAATGTGGGGGGAGGCCATTTCAATTGTAAGTTATATCCAAAATTGCTGTATCATAAACAGACGTTTTGATAAAACTCCTTATGAGTTGCTATATGGTAGACGCCCGAACTTTAAATATTTCCGTGTATTTGGTTGTATATGCTATGTTCTTAACGACTTTGACAGCCTCGGAAAGTTTGATGTTCATGGCAATCAGGCCATATTTCTCGGTTACTCATCAAATAAAGTTGATTATCGTGTTTATCACAAAAGGGAAAAGACGATTAAAGAAATTATCAATGTTCGTTATGATGAGTTATTGGGAATGGCTTTTGAACAACTCAGCTCAAAACCCGATCCTATCCAGGCTACTACTTCTTCCACACACAACTCAATTTCTCGAATAAGGGTGTACCTACGGTCACTACAGTGGAACTGGATATCTTGTTTGATACTCTTTACTCTCCTCAACGAAACTCAGATGTTCATGTTATACTGGAAACACCAACACAATCAATTACTGTAGAGATACAACCAAGTCTCTATGATGAAGATACAACACCAACTGATTCACCTATTGCTTCTTCATCCTCACTCCGACCTCCTGATGATACTCTTGAACCGATTCAAGATACATCACTTGATTCTATTCTAGTTATTTCTCCAGAAACTCAAACAGACCCATTAGACAATGTTACATTAGAACAAGAGGATCATGGCTCAACGTCAACAACGGTTGATGTTTCAATGGATACCATTGATGTAGGACCTCTTCTGCATACCAACCGATGGACTAAAATTCATCCAATTGATCTTATTTTTGGTGATGATACTGCTCCAGTTTCAACTCGAAAGGCTACTCGGAATATGTGTTTATATACTGCCTTTCTAAGTTAGATTAAACCAACTTCGGTTACTCAAGCCTTACTTGATCCAAAATGGGTGATAGCTATGCAAGAAGAGATAGGTCAATTTGAACGTTGAAAGTATGGAGGTTAGTTCCAAGACCAGCGGGTCAACGACCTTATGTAAAAACTCAAGCTTTGGAAGCTGTAAAGAGATACATGATGGAGATGATTGAACTGATGAGACGTGAGGACATTCAAATCAGTCTCGAAGCTAAAAGGAAAAAGATTTGGATAACGTGTCCGGATCAATTTTTAGAGGGACTGGAGGACATGATAATGTTTGAGATACTATTTGAACTCGAAGGGTTTGTGTTTGTTAATTCTCAAAAGGAAAAGGTGTTCATCCGAACGAAAGAGTTAAGCAAATATTCAGATGGAAAACTCAATGATGCACTAAAGTATCTCAAGTTTCGTCAAAGTAAGTTTGATGATATTGACATGAAAATGGGTCTCGGAGAATTTATTAAACATATCAGAGATCATCTAAAACTCCGGATCCGTACATGACAATTTGAGATTCTTCGTGGTCAAAGAAAGCGATGGTATTTTAAAGAAATGGAGGAATATCCATTACATGAGGGAGATCCAAGAAAAACATGCGGTACCTGGAAACCTTCAAAGAAGATTTCAGATAATCAAGTCGAATTTTTTGATCAAACGGGTACGAGATGGAAAGCTACTATTGGACCTCTCAAGATTACAAAATAGGATTACATTGTAATTTTCACATTTAACACTAAGGGGGAGATTGTTCGGACCCCGAAGAGTGTATAGTGTTAATGTGAAACAAGCTTAATAGATGGTTCCTTAGAAGAGGGCTATATAAGGAGCCTTGATAGTCCTAATTAGATAGCCATTGCATTGTAACTGAGTTTAAGAAGATTTGTAATGACGCGCATAAAATACGCTAACAAATTGCGCACGTCTATAACTGCACAAATCTCGCTTTACTATCCTCAAAAGCCTAGCATGCACTATATACTGCGTGACTCGACTTTATACAATGCGCCCGACATCGCGCTGGCAAAGGATATGCGAGATAAATAAGAAAAGTTGAATAAGGCAAAGGATAGTATGAGGAATGACATATAGAATCCCACACTACAACAAAAGTGTACATATAGGACACCCAAATTGGTCCTATAATGTCACTTTATAGGACCTTTTGGCCTGATAGGACCAACAGGAGGTGTGTACCAACTAAGGCGGTCGTATAAAGTATAGACGCAAAAAAGTGTCCTAAAAGGTAAAAAGATTATGAAACCAATTATCGGGTCCTATAATATAATTAACGACCACACAGAAAAGTCCTTACAAGTACATATCGAGTGACTTTTATTTAGATTGAGACATACAATAGGGTCCCAAAAGTAAAGAAAAATTTACGTTAGTACCAACAAAGGGGTCCTATTTAAATTTTATATTTTTTAAGGACTAACAAAAATGGTCCCATTATTATGTTAGTACCCAAATAAGAGTCCTATTATAAAAAAAAAAATACTACATTAGTACCAATAAAAAAGGTCCTAATGTATCGATATTCTTGTTAGTACCAAGAAAAAAGCTCCTAAAAATTAAGATATACTACAGTAGTATTACAAAAGAAGGTCCTAATATGTACAAATGATACTTTAGTACCACATAAAGGGTCCTTAAGATATTATATCAAGTTTGTTATAACCTAATTATAAGTCCTAACAAGTCATAGTAGTTTTGGTTATGGTTTCAGATATTTGGATCCGGTCCAAACATTCGAGCCGGAAAATTCGGGTCCGGTTCGGCTATTCGGGTCAGGTTGGCTATTCGAGTCAGGTTCAGATATTCGGCCAGGTTCAGATATTCAAATCCCGTTCGAATATTCGATGATTCCGGATCCGGTTATCAGGTTTTGGGCAGTTTTTCCCTGATTCGATTTTTAATTGATATAATTATTGTTTATTGATACCCAATTAATAATTTATATTAAAAACGAATATGAAATAAAACATAATTAAATTTCAATACATTATTTTCATAACATAAAAAAAAACTAAACATATATAATTCATAAATAATCTAACATATTAAAAGGCTTCAAATAACATTTGACAAAAATGTAAAATTAACAACACGCAATGCATAACGTCTTAGGTCGGCATCTATCTTCTTCAATCCTCACGTACCACCTACAAATAAAACATCCATGTATGAAGCATACACGTGCACGTTATAAAAATTAATCTTAAATCTTAATTATTACAAGTGTAACAAGAACATACCGGGATAAATGTACAAGGTCAAGCAATATACGCACCAAGGACATTCCGAGCTGAAAAACAAAAACATACCTGTAGACAGGCAGTAGCAAATAGGAAAAACTAGCACGCCTATACATATTGGCAAAAACTAAAGCTGTGAAAGTAAAAAAAAAACACATAGTAAACAATAAGAAAGTAATTAAATTCAAGAACAAAAAATCAGTAAGAGATATGTTTAGATGAAGAAAATTTAAACCAGAAAATCAAAGAGTAAGCGTGTGAAAATTACAAGAGAATAAGATTAGACATCATGACAAAGCTAGGAAGAATTTCTTAGAAAAAGAGTGAACTTACTTGTCATAATACTTGTGCAAACTTTTTGATAGAAAATTTAAAGCACGAACAAGAATGTGTGCAAGGGAACTTCATTGCTGCTGAAATAACTCGAAAGTGATGTATATATCCCATAATTTATGACATAAGAAATCCTTTCCAACAAAAGACGGCACTCTTTTAAATGTTATGTCAAGTTAAGCAGAAAAAAAAGAAATCGGATGTTTATAAAACAGCCAAAACATAGGTAACAAAGTATTGAAATACTCTAACTTATTGGGCTACCAACGAGGGGGCAGGAGTTTAAGTTCACCACTTTTGAAGATCAAAACGTAGAGTTTCAAATATCATCAATAGGTGAAAAAAATATTGAGGTTAGAAGTTACCGACGAACATCAGTTAGGTCAGCAAAAGCATGTATACAGAAGCTACAATAGTCAATCCACAATCCAACAAAATATGTTGCTGATTGTACCACTTGCTCAAGACTTGAACAACCTTCTTCACAGTGCAAAGCTGAGCCAATGCGCCATATATGCATTGTACTTTCGAGTATAGTGCTTGATGAAATAGCTGAATTGACGTTCCACACTATATAGTTAGACTGCTGAACTTGCTTTGATGATCTGCATATTAACAAGTAATGACAAGTTACGGTGCTGTTATTTCAGTTAATTGGTTGTAGTTGCCTCTTCAGTTTTCAAGACAGTGATATAGTTCGTTCTATACTTACAAGTAATGTGTGTTAATCATTCTATCCAATTTCACCCATTATGACAACCACAACTCATTCGGTAAAAAGAAAAAAAAGAGTAATTTGAAAAAAGAAAAAGAAATAAGCTGGTGATACATTTTGAAAAAAATATGAGATACTTAATGTTCCTCGAGATATGGTCCCATTCTAGGTGTCATCCAAATACTCGGTGTCCACTTCTTGTTTAAGTTTCAGCATGAGGATTTCTGCAACCTACAATAGAATAAATAACAATATTAAATGACTCATGATCAAAATCACAAATTTCTAGAGATTAATAAGTATAAAGTTTATTCTTTATAAGAAAATTATGGTTTAAAAGATGCAACTGTCATAACCCGTCCTTAACCATAAGAACGAGTTAGATAACGTATGATTTCATTGCGAGGTATTGACCTCTATATGCGACATTTTTAAAAGAACAACTGCATTTATTTTACATTACAAACCATAACTCTTATTTTAATACAAGCTTTAGACAATAAAAAGATGATTATCGTTTAGCGATAATCTTAGACTTACAAACTTTACATGTGATGATAACAATACGATTTCTAGCATATTTTACATTACAAATCCTCCGATATGCAGTTTTATTTTTGACACAAATATGCATACTCAAGATCTTGTTTAAATTCAACATGTTGCAGCGGAAGCTTTTAGTTATCACCTGAGAATAGACATGTTTAAAACGTCAACATAAAGTTGGTGAGATATAGGTTTAATGCCGGCAGCGATATAAATATATAGACCACAAGATTTCATATATAAACATTTTAATAAAAATATTCTAAGTGGTTGAGCACTTGATAACCATACTTAACATTTAATCACGTCGCATATTCCCTTTATTATGAAATCTTACTACACCGTACCAAGTGTAGTCACGAAACGAAGTACTGTGCAACCGTTGAATACTGGTCGTCCAGTCCGGTTGGGGTTGTCAGGCCCGATAGATCTATCAACAGGATTCGCGTTTACAATACCGCTGTAAATAGTAGTTACCAAGCTACAGGGAAGTATGCCAGTGGTACAACTCAACGTAGAATATATTTTTCAGTTACTTGTGTCCATATCGTAAAACATAAAATACATGTATTCTCATCCCGAAATGTTTAAAGTTTAAAAGTGGGACTATATACTCACTTTTGCCTTGAAGATATATATATTTTGACTTGGTCTCCGATTGATATCACGAACCTATCCATATATAATATATCAATATATTTTCATTTTAAACAATCGTCACATATATATACTTATAATACTTTTAATGTCTTCTTAGTCCGTAGTTAGCAATTCAATTTTAATGGTTCATATTTAGGTGTTTAATAAATAAATAAAACCCCCCCTCGAAATAAATAAAACCCCATCGTATTCGTATTGGTCGGGATTAATCTTGACCCACGGTACCGGTGTTGTCAAATGACGTGTTGCGTACATAAAGTACCGGTGTTGTCAAATGACGTGTTGCGTACAATCATGGGATCTTATAATTAATCTTCTCGTATTGTTTACAGGTGATCCTGAAATATATAAAATTAAATTATGAGTACATATATATAAAATATCATGTTATTTTAAAAAGATGTGATTTATTTAATTTTTCTCCAATTATTTTCGTGGCTAAACTAGTCTTGGATATCCGATTTTGTTTTGGTCATAGTTTCTTCGTTACAACTCCATTTTCGTTGGTTCAACTTGCCACTTCCTTGGATCGAGTCCTTCTTTAAGAATATGAACTGTAAATACCTTAGTTTGTATTCGAAATCACAGGTCATAGGTCAAACTTTGGTGAAACTTATGAAGTTAATCATTTTCCATCATGTAAACAACCTTAAATGATTATTTTTCTTAAAGTACTTATACTTTGAGTTAAATCATGAAATTTTTATGTGTTATCATATTCATAGTAAATATCATTTTTCCAGAAAATAAACCTCCAATTCAAGGTTCAAGATAGTTTTTAATTATCCAACCCAAAACAGCCCCCGGTTGCACTCAGACGTCGTAAAAACAGTTTTTAAGGTGTTCTTTGAAAAACCAAGTTATACCTTGTTAAATTAGAATATATTTATGATATATTACAGGTCTTGAAGTATTTTAAAACTTAAGTTAGAAGGATCTATTTAGTTTGCAAACAAGTTTGAAATCATTCAAACTATGTTCTTGTTGTTAAAATTGTATACCATAAAATAAGATAACTATATATATATGAATCGAATAAGGTTATGAACAAAGTTACTACCTCAAGTTACTTGGACAAGGTTGCTGTAAAAGAGGAGTAAAAACCTAGAACCAAAAGAGTGATGGAGTTGGATGAAAGATTGGAAGCAACTTAAGACATAAACTTGAAATGAAAGTTGTATTTTTGTAGTGTTTTTGTTTGATCTTGTTATGGTGGTGTTTAAGGTGATTCTTGAGAGGATTTTTGCTGGAGTTCTTAGAGAGACATGAGGCTAGTAAGTGTGTGTGTTTAGATAGAGAAATGATGATAGAAGTTGAACCAAAATGAGGTGAGAATACCCCCATTAAAAACGTGAATGGGGGGGGACATGGACAAATTTCCAAGCTTGTAATCTTGTGTAATTAGTCATACTATCTTACAAAAGTAATTACCTCTACCTTAGGGCAGTAACAAGGGCTAGTTAGGTGGTGATTTGATGTGTATATACCAATAGTAAATACGTATAGAAGTTAGGTATGATACGAGTACATATACTCTAGATATACGTATAGAAATCTTGTGAAAACGGAACGAGGATTCAAATATAGTTATCTTTTGTGAATATACTTATATTGTTTTATGTATTTAAGTCCTTAAAAAGTGATTAATTACATTACATATACGATATATGTATAAACATTATAGGTTATAAGTATTTATATCAAAAAACGTTACTTAAAGTTATCGTTTTGAAAACTTAAGTTAGTAGTTTCAAAATATACTTATAACTTATTGTTATTAATACAAAATGAGATATTAAAACATCCTTAGATCATGTTAAATATGTATATATACATATATAAACACAAACGTATAATTATCATATGTTATATAGTTCGTGATATCATCGGTCAAACTAGACGGTCAAACGTTGTGTAAATCTCTTTTCAAAAACATAAGTCTCAACAATTTGGGTTGCTTATCATGTTGGTAAGGTTTAATTTATGTAAATATTAATCTTATAAGTATAGATCGATCGAAAAAGTCCGGGTCATTACAGTACCTACCCGTTAAATAAATTTCGTCCCGAAATTTTAAAATCGTACCTATTTTGCGTCATCGGGAAACAAATGCGGGTATTTTTGTTTCATTTGATCCTCTCGCTCCCAAGTAAACTCGGGACCTCTTCGTGCATTCCAACGAACTTTAACAATCAGTATGTTGCTCTGCTTGAGCTGTTTAACTTCACGGTCCATGATCTCGATTGGTTCTTCTATGAATTGTAGTTTCTCGTCAACTTGAATTTCTTCAAGAGGAATGGTGAGGTCTTCCTTTGCAAGACACTTTTTAAGGTTCGAGACGTGAAATGTATTATGTACTCTGGCGAGTTGTTGCGGTAACTCGAGTCGATAAGCTACCGGTCCAATGCGTTCGATAATTTTGAACGGGCCTACATACCTTGGGTTTAGTTTACCCCTTTTTCCAAAACGTATTACACCTTTCCAAGGTGACACCTTTAACATAACCATGTCACCGATCTGAAACTCTAATGGTTTCCTTCGGACATCGGCGTAGCTCTTTTGGCGACTACGGGCTGTTTTCAATTTCTCCTTGATTTGCACTATCTTCTCAGTAGTTTCATGGATGATCTCGGGTCCAGTTAATTGTCGATCTCCTACTTCATTCCAACAGATAGGGGATCTACACTTCCTTCCATACAGTGCTTCGAATGGTGCAGCTTTAATGCTCGCATGATAACTATTATTATACGAGAATTCTGCTAATGGTAAATATTTATCCCATCCGTTTCCAAAATCGATCACACATGCCCTAAGCATGTCTTCAAGAGTCTGAATTGTTCTTTCACTCTGCCCGTCAGTTTGCGGATGATATGCGGTACTCATATCCAAACGAGTTCCTAGTGCCTCCTGTAGTGATTGCCAGAACTTTGAGGTAAATCTACTATCACGATCAGATATAATGGAAATAGGTATTCCATGCCTTGAAACTATTTCCTTTATATATAATCGTAATAATTTCTCCATTCTATCCGTTTCCTTTATAGGCAAGAAATGTGCAGATTTGGTAAGACGATCAACAATTACCCAAATGGTGTCGTATCCCCAGGCAGTCTTTGGTAACTTCGTGATGAAATCCATGGTAATACCATCCCATTTCCATTCTGGGATTTCTGGTTGTTGAAGTAACCCTGACGGCTTTTGGTGTTCTGCTTTGACTTTGGAACAAGTTAAACATTCCCCAACATATGTTGCAACGTCTGTCTTCAAATTAGGCCACCAATAATGCGTCTTAAGATCTTGATACATCTTTCCAACTCCAGGATGTATCGAGTATCTTGTCTTATGTGCCTCATTCAATATTAACTTCCTTAATCCACCCAACTTTGGTACCCAAATACGGTTTGCAAAATATCGAATTCCATCTTCCCGCATAATGAGTTGTTTCCCATACTTCTTCATTATTTCATTTCCTATGTTTTCTTTAGTAAGAGCTTCTCGTTGAGCCTCTTTGATTTGTGAGTTGAGATTCATGCGAATTTTTATGTTCATTGCTCGTACTCGAATTGGTTCTCGTTCCTTTCCGCTTAAAGCGTCGGCCACTACATTCGCTTTCCCGGGATGATAGCGAATCTCACAATCGTAGTCGTTTATCAGCTCGACCCACCTACGTTGCCTCATGTTCAGCTGTTTCTGATCGAAAATATGTTGAAGACTTTTATGATCAGTAAACACAGTGCATCTAACCCCATATAAGTAGTGTCTCCATATCTTCAACGCAAACACGACTGCTCCCAGTTCTAGATCATGCGTCGTATAATTCCGCTCGTGAATCTTCAATTGTCGGGATGCGTATGCAATAACTTTCTTTCGTTGCATAAGAACACAACCAAAACCTTGTCGCGAAGCGTCATAATATATTTCAAAATCATCGTTCCCTTCAGGTAACGATAAAATAGGCGCCGTAGTTAACTTCTTCTTCAGTAATTGAAATGCGTTCTCCTGTTCCGAGGTCCATTCGTATTTCTTCCCTTTTTGCGTTAATGCTGTCAACGGCTTAGCTATTCGGGAAAATCTTGAATAAACCTTCTATAATAACCGGCTAAACCCAAAAATTGGCGTATCTGCATTGGTGTTTTAGGAGTCTCCCATTTTTCAATGGCCTCAATTTTAGCTGGATCAACCTGAATTCCTTTGCTACTAACAACGTGACCAAGAAATTGCACTTCTTTCAACTAGAAAGCACATTTAGAAAATTTAGCATATAGCTGTTCTTTTCTCAACAACTCTAATATCAACCTTAAATGCTGCTCATGCTCTTGCTCACTCTTGGAATAGATAAGAATATCATCAATGAAAACGATAACAAACTTATCTAAATATGGACTACAAACTCGATTCATGAGGTCCATGAATACAGCTGGCGCATTCGTCAATCCAAACGGCATGACCAAAAATTCGTAATGACCATAACGTGTCCGAAAAGCAGTTTTTGGAATGTCCTCTTCTTTGACACGTAATTGATGATAGCCCGACCTTAGGTCAATTTTTGAGTACACACATGATCCTTGGAGTTGATCAAATAAGTCGTCAATTCTCGGTAGTGGATACCGATTTATGATAGTTAACTTATTTAATTCACGATAATCTATACACATCCTAAAAGATCCATCTTTCTTTTTAACAAATAGAATCGGAGCTCCCCATGGTGAAGTACTTGGTCGTATGAATCCACGATCCAGTAATTCTTTTAACTGACTCTGAAGTTCTTTTAACTCGGACGGTGCAAGTCTATACGGAGCACGGGCAACTGGTGCAGCTCCTGGTACTAAATCTATTTGAAATTCTACAGATCTAAATGGAGGTAATCCCGGCAACTCTTCCGGAAAAACTTCAGGAAAATCTCTTACCACAGGCACGTCGTTGATGCACTTCTCTTTTTCTTTCTTTTCGACTTTATTAACATGTGCTAGAATAGCATAACATCCCTTTTCTAAACACTTCTTGGCTTTCAAACAGCTAATAAGTTTTAGCTTTGAATTACCCTTCTCTCCATAAATCATCACCGGCATTTTATCCTTACCAGGAATGCGAATTGCCTTCTTGGCACACACAACTTCAGCTCCTACTTTGGACATCCAGTCCATGCCGACTATTACATCAAAACTTCCTAATTCTACGGGTATTAAGTCAATTTTAAACGTTTCTCCGGCTAAATTTATTTTACAATCACGAAAAATTTTATCGGCTTTAATTAGTTTACCGTTAGCTAACTCAATCATGTACTTAGCATCTAGAGGTAATGATGAACAATTCAATTTAGTGTGAAAGTCTCTACACACGTAACTTCTATCAGCACCAGTATCAAATATAATAGATGCGGATAAGTTATTAATGGTAAACGTACCCGTAACAAGCTCCGGGTCTTCACACGCCTCTCTAGCATTAATAACAAATGCTCTTCCTCGTGCAGATCCATTATTCTTCTCTGGATTCGGACACTGGCTCTTATAATGACCCTGTTTTCCACACCCATAACAAGTAATGGTAGCCAAAGCAGTTCTATTTGCATTAGTGGCAGGAGTCTTGATACCATTTGTATTTGTAACGAGAGCCCTACAATCTTCAGCAAGATGACCCTTTCGATTACATTTGTTGCATACCACATTACAGTAGCCAGAGTGATGTTTGTGGCATCGGTTACATAAAGGATTTTGTCCTTTGTAACCAAAGCCTGAACCACTACCCGCACCTTGCGTGGTTTCTTGTTTCTTAAAAGATTGTTGTTGGTTACCTCGACCATAATTTCCATTCCACTTTCTTTTGTTACCTGATTCCTTCATATCAGTATTGGATACTTTCTTATCCATGATGACCTGATCCATTAGCTCGTTTGCCATGGTTATAGCTTCATGAATTGTCTTAGGTTTCGATGCTGTAACATTTGCCTTGACCTTTTTGGGCAAACCATCTTTGTACATTTCAATCTTCCGTTCTTCGGTTGGAACCAATTCAGGACATAGCAAAACTAATTCCATGAATCGCTGATTGTAGTTGGTGATTTCAGTACCAACAACCTTCAGGCTTCGTAATTCATCTTCCAACTTCCTAACCTCGTTCCTTGGACAATACTCGTTGATTAACATTATTTTGAATTCTTCCCATGGAGTATCATAAGCTACATCTCCTCCTACAGCCTTCACATAATTTTTCCACCACGTGAGTGCACTATCTTGTAAAGTGCACGATGCATACTTGGTCATGTCCTTTTCAACACAACCACTGATTTTAAACACAGTCTCCATCTTTTCTATCCACCGGGTTAAACCGATCAGTCCTTCTGTTCCACTGAATGATGAGGGCTTGCAAGCTTGAAAAGTTTTGTAGGTGCATCCTACACGAGGATTTGGGTTAACTGCAGCAGCTCTTGCAGCCTCGACCCATAACATTCTGTCGTTTACTCGCTGGCTGATGAATTCCTCGACTTCTTGTTCCGTCATTCGATTCAATCGCGCCATATTCTTCTATAAGAATGAAAAGAAAATAATTATTCACATGGAATATTATAGATGTAGTGTATATTTACAGTACATTATAGCTTATTAATAATATGAACCAGGTATTATTATAAAAGCCTTTTCTTCTTATTAGCGTTTTATAATTATATCTAGGGTAGTACCTACCCGTTAATGTTCATACTTAATAGCTTAGTACAGAACCAATTACTACTATCTAAATAATATTTAACCATGGAAAATTATTGCATTTCATACTTCACTATTTTACATATGCTTATCTTACATCGAACATTAAGCAAACCACACTAATAATATTATACAAAACATTATATGATCCCATGGTTTAATACGGCAGCGCATCGTTTGGTCTATTTTCTAGGACGTTTAGGTTCAAAGAATCGCTTAACGCTTATCCTGGCTGTCTGCCTATATTTTGGCTGTGGGGCTGAAGAACTGGATGCCGGGATAGAACGAATAGGAATAGCGGGAATAGGGGTGGTAGTGTCTAGTGGAGTTGGTGCCACATCATCCTTACTAAACTCGGGATTTGAATTTTCTAATTCATTAGCCTTTCGTTTCTTTCCTAGTTCGAACTTGTCTTTTGTAATTTCCTGTATTTCTTCCTCGGGTTCACTTTCCTCCTCGGGTTCACTTTCCTCCTCGGGTTCACTTTCCGGGTTCTCTATAGTCGGTTCATCCGGAATTTGTGAGTCTTCCCCAAAGATATTATTTTCGTCATCGGATAGGTTAATGACTGGAACACCATCTGAAGATTCTGGTTCGGAGTCGCTGAATGTGATAACAAGTTTTGAGCCCGACATCTATCACACAACAACTAACCCATTAGTACTACATAATATTTACATATAAATTTTAACCAACAATGATAAGCAATGGTTTTTAAATCAGACCCGGTCAAAGTCCAGACTTACTAATGTATCCTAACGACTTATCAGTTAGACACACTAATGCAAACCTGGTTCGCTAAGACCACCGCTCTGATACCACATGTCATAACCCGTCCTTAACCATAAGAACGAGTTAGATAACGTATGATTTCATTGCGAGGTATTGACCTCTATATGCGACATTTTTAAAAGAACAACTGCATTTATTTTACATTACAAACCATAACTCTTATTTTAATACAAGCTTTAGACAATAATAAGATGATTATCATTTAGCGATAATCTTAGACTTACAAACTTTACATGTGATGATAACAATACGATTTCTAGCATATTTTACATTACAAATCCTCCGATATGCAGTTTTATTTTTGACACAAATATGCATACTCAAGATCTTGTTTAAATTCAACATGTTGCAGCGGAAGCTTTTAGTTATCACCTGAGAATAGACATGTTTAAAACGTCAACATAAAGTTGGTGAGATATAGGTTTAATGCCGGCAGCGATATAAATATATAGACCACAAGATTTCATATATAAACATTTTAATAAAAATATTCTAAGTGGTTGAGCACTTGATAACCATACTTAACATTTAATCACGTCGCATATTCCCTTTATTATGAAATCTTACTACACCGTACCAAGTGTAGTCACGAAACGAAGTACTGTGCAACCGTTGAATACTGGTCGTCCAGTCCGGTTGGGGTTGTCAGGCCCGATAGATCTATCAACAGGATTCGCGTTTACAATACCGCTGTAAATAGTAGTTACCAAGCTACAGGGAAGTATGCCAGTGGTACAACTCAACGTAGAATATATTTTTCAGTTACTTGTGTCCATATCGTAAAACATAAAATACATGTATTCTCATCCCGAAATGTTTAAAGTTTAAAAGTGGGACTATATACTCACTTTTGCCTTGAAGATATATATATTTTGACTTGGTCTCCGATTGATATCACGAACCTATCCATATATAATATATCAATATATTTTCATTTTAAACAATCGTCACATATATATACTTATAATACTTTTAATGTCTTCTTAGTCCGTAGTTAGCAATTCAATTTTAATGGTTCATATTTAGGTGTTTAATAAATAAATAAAACCCCCCCTCGAAATAAATAAAACCCCATCGTATTCGTATTGGTCGGGATTAATCTTGACCCACGGTACCGGTGTTGTCAAATGACGTGTTGCGTACATAAAGTACCGGTGTTGTCAAATGACGTGTTGCGTACAATCATGAGATCTTATAATTAATCTTCTCGTATTGTTTACGGGTGATCCTGAAATATATAAAATTAAATTATGAGTACATATATATAAAATATCATGTTATTTTAAAAAGATGTGATTTATTTAATTTTTCTCCAATTATTTTCGTGGCTAAACTAGTCTTGGATATCCGATTTTGTTTTGGTCATAGTTTCTTCGTTACAACTCCGTTTTCGTTGGTTTAACTTGCCACTTCCTTGGATCGAGTCCTTATTTAAGAATATGAACTGTAAATACCTTAGTTTGTATTCGAAATCACAGGTCATAGGTCAAACTTTGGTGAAACTTATGAAGTTAATCATTTTCCATCATGTAAACAACCTTAAATGATTATTTTTCTAAAAGTACTTATACTTTGAGTTAAATCATGAAATTTTTATGTGTTATCATATTCATATTAAATATCATTTTTCCAGAAAATAAACCTCCAATTCAAGGTTCAAGATAGTTTTTAATTATCCAACCCAAAACAGCCCCCGGTTGCACTCCGACGTCGTAAAAACAGTTTTTAAGGTGTTCTTTGAAAAACCAAGTTATACCTTGTTAAATTAGAATATATTTATGATATATTACAGGTCTTGAAGTATTTTAAAAGTTAAGTTAGAAGGATCTATTTAGTTTGCAAACAAGTTTGAAATCATTCAAACTATGTTCTTGTTGTTAAAATTGTATACCGTAAAATAAGATAACTATATATATATGAATCGAATAAGGTTATGAACAAAGTTACTACCTCAAGTTACTTGGACAAGGTTGCTGTAAAAGAGGAGTAAAAACCTAGAACCAAAAGAGTGATGGAGTTGGATGAAAGATTGGAAGCAACTTAAGACATAAACTTGAAATGAAAGTTGTATTTTTGTAGTGTTTTTGTTTGATCTTGTTATGGTGGTGTTTAAGGTGATTCTTGAGAGGATTTTTGCTGGAGTTCTTAGAGAGACATGAGGCTAGTAAGTGTGTGTGTTTAGCTAGAGAAATGATGATAGAAGTTGAACCAAAATGAGGTGAGAATACCCCCATTAAAAACGTGAATGGGGGGGGACATGGACAAATTTCCAAGCTTGTAATCTTGTGTAATTAGTCATACTATCTTACAAAAGTAATTACCTCTACCTTAGGGCAGTAACAAGGGCTAGTTAGGTGGTGATTTGATGTGTATATACCAATAGTAAATACGTATAGAAGTTAGGTATGATACGAGTACATATACTCTAGATATACGTATAGAAATCTTGTGAAAACGGAACGAGGATTCAAATATAGTTATCTTTTGTGAATATACTTATATTGTTTTATGTATTTAAGTCCTTAAAAAGTGATTAAATACATTACATATACGATATATGTATAAACATTATAGGTTATAAGTATTTATATCAAAAAACGTTACTTAAAGTTATCGTTTTGAAAACTTAAGTTAGTAGTTTCAAAATATACTTATAACTTATTGTTATTAATACAAAATGAGATATTAAAACATCCTTAGATCATGTTAAATATGTATATATACATATATATACACAAACGTATAATTATCATATGTTATATAGTTCGTGATATCATCGATCAAACTAGACGGTCAAACGTTGTGTAAATCTCTTTTCAAAAACATAAGTCTCAACAATTTGGGTTGCTTATCATGTTGGTAAGGTTTAATTTATGTAAATATTAATCTTATAAGTATAGATCGATCGAAAAAGTCCGCGTCATTACAGCAACGAAAAACTTTATAAGAAAATTATGGGTTAAAAGACGCAACGAACATAAAGCGGGACAGTATGGAATAGCAAGTTCAATTTATAAGAAATTGATAAACAAACAGATTATTTCATTTGTAAGGTAATTTATAAGGAATTGATAAACAAAAAGATTAGATAATCATAATTAATCATACCTCATGAAGCTCAAACAAAGGTTAATTTCCACCTTCAAATTAACTCATTTGATCCTGCCGTGTCATCTGATATACATTGAATAATCAGAATTAAACATACGTCTATGAACTCATGAACAAAGTGGACCATTAATGCTTGGAAGTTACTGCAACACTACCACTGCATAGCACATATTACTATCAGAATATGACTTTTAACTACACACGCCTAAATCGAACATCAAAATAGAAACAAGGTATGTACATGAATCATAGGGCCTGATCCAGTGAAACAAATGTTATTCTTTTGGGCCCATTCCAAACAACAACAATTTTTATGCCTTATTCGGGTTCAAACTACTATGACGCATTCGGAAATTATTGCAGCCAAACATTGAAATGACAGTGAAACATTCGTGAAATTTACAAACCCAAAACTCATAGCGGAAGAGATCATGTGATGAAGTCAGGTGAAGTATCAGGCCCTAAAATACATCAGAAAAATTCACGAAACACTTATAATCCATTCAAACTATATAAGTGATTGTTGAGTATATAACATACAACAAAGTCAAGGCATAATCTACCTTGTAGCTTGCACATTTCACCAAACAAAATGGACATGAGAAATCCTTTGTAACTACAGATTTAACACCAATTTAACAAAGGTAGAAACATAGTTTAAAAAAATAAATAAATGAGAGGTTGTAAAATTCCATTGTATTTCGTATCGTAGATGTCGATGTAGAAGATTGATATAGTAATTATATTAAGTGGCAACACCATAACACGGTAAAACTGAAAACAGGAAGCCATTTAAAATATAAAAGTAGTTTTGCATAATGATAAACACAACAATTGCATATAATTAGAGGATTATGATTCTAGATTGTCTTGTGCAAAAGAAAATAAGTTTATTTTCTAAGTGTCTTCCATTAAAATAACCCAATTTGGATATAACCCTTTGTGACATGTAAACTTAATCCCATGGAGAGACCAACCACATGATATTCAAGTAAAATTCAAGATAAAAAATACGTTTTAAAGCCACGAACATAATAAATCGTCAATCAATTAGAGCATAGAACAAATCCACATACCTTCACTCCTCTGCACGTCAAAAGTAGCGGAAGAATGGAGGTGGACCACAAAGCGATCGCCGGCGATTGGATTTGAAGGGCGGTGGGTATGTGTGCCGTTATATTACGAAGTATAATCTACCTAGTTAGGGTTTTGATTTTATGAACCGCAGGAGGAAAAAATTAGTACTGGGTTTTCTTTTAAACGCCCGTAATAACAATAATTCACGATTTTAAAATTTTTAAATGTTTGTGGTATTGAATTTGAATTTTGGCCTTTGACTTTTTTTCTGGAATTTTAGATTTGAACTAGTTTAATACCCGCAACCTTGCGAGATCAGGAAAGAAAATATTTACTTAGGTCGAACATTATTATATTAGATATATAATACTATGTATTTATTCACTATTGACGACAAGCATATTAATGTAGCTTATCTGCAGATAAAATGAATAGGATATTGCACGATATCAATCTAGCTATGTGTAGTTGATGAAAACAAAATCGATAACTCTAAAGTAAGAATATCTCCATTGACTTGACCATTTTGCAACAATTAGCAATTGAATTCCATTGGTAAGAAATGGATAGGGTTAACAATTAACAAATATTACTTTGAAATATACAATGAAAATGCCAATTAACATCAACCAGCAACAGCAATATCTTCACATATATCCATTTGAGTCTTGCTACGTATAATAAGAGACCACCGTTCATGGACCAGCCGAAAATAGGTAACCATGGCTTTTCTGATTCAATTCCTTTCTTGTACTGCTTGGTGAAATTACTATTGGGAGTTGAAAAAGTTTGTGTTATTCTTCATCTACCCCAACCAACAAAGAATATATAGTCCATTACGTTAACCAACTGCAACCAAAAATTCCATAACTTTATTAGTATATGAAAGAATACCCAACGAAAGTTTAATGCTACTATTAAAGAAATTCGAAGAAACTTACAATACCTAAAACAGTATCATTGATTCGTAACAAAGAAGAAAAAATGACTGAAAAATTACTAAGTTTATGTAGGGAGTTGCAAACTAACCATCAATTAGGGCCTAACCCATTTGTTGAGCAGGATAATGTTTTATTGTCATGGGTCTTATCTCATGATCTTAATCTATAGTGTCGTTTTCAATGGGTTTTTGAATGTGTCGAATAACCTGGTTCCTCTCATGACACTTTCTTGTGATGCCATACACGTATCTTTCAGCAACATTAGATTTGTTGACAACAGTGTGATAGTACTTATATTACGTAACTATGTCAACTAAAACGCAAACAAACGTATATACGTCATATCAACCAGAAATTTCTGTTAACGAATTTACATACATGATGCAAAGTATCTTTTAGAAGTGGCCATTTTAGCCCATTCTATTATAGAATTGTAGATAGATGGGTTGATTAGTTTTTATCTAAAATATAGGGTAAACTAAGCTAACAAGATAACAGATCAAACATATTATATGCATGGATAACCCAACATTACCAGTCAAATAAGCGTGAATATAAAGTCTTAGCCAAACCATCTATGCTAACAAACGCACCCTCAGGATCAACACTTCTTTGGATAACTTATTTAGGGGTAACCATCACACGTTTTAGTAGTGCATCTTCCAAAGCATTATGATCACACCTATCAATCATAGACAACAAATTTAGAGAGCATGTATAACCAACGAAAAAAAGGAAGATAGTACATGTAACAAATAAAATCCACTTTAACTACAAATGAGATTCAGATTATGTTTTATCTCGAATGAGTCAAACAAACTTTCATATAATAGCTTATCATAAACATGTCATATGAGTGGATAGTCACCCAAACAAACTTTCAATTCGGGTTTTGTTGATCTGAAATTCTATCCTCAGAAAACTGTTTTACAGTGGATACAAACACATATAAAAATAAGAACGAAGAAACTGCTTCCTATTTTGCAGTAAATTAAATATTCATCATCACCATTTTCCAAAATTCGCCTAAACTGGGTTTCATTCTTTCCTTTCCTTGAATCATAAACCATATATCGTAATCATCATAGATATATTTAAAGAAACGGCCATCTACATTAACATGATACGAATATCATTATCAGTGTTTAACGAAGTTGTGGAGAACTCGTCATTTTGTACACATCCCGAGTTATTCAATATAACTTCCACTTTCGTATTGCTTTTCAAAAAAAAAACTTCCACTTTCATATTTCAATCTCCATCTCACATCATAATGTGAATTATGCATCATAGGTCATACGCTATATGAATACAAGATAATTTGAAACAGCAAAAATTCAATAGTACAATCAAAAGGGAGTGTATTTTAAGTTGATGTGTGCATCTTCGTACGACAATTTCAACGACTCAAAAAAATTGAATTTGTAAAACGTGGATTTCTTATTGATGCAACTTTTGCATTAATCAAAAAGAGAAAATTGAAACCCTAAATTTGCCCATTGTTATATGGAAAAGGACTGTAAACTTAATTTAGGAGTTAATTTTTGAAACGAAAATTAGGGATTGATATCGATAATCATGTTTCGATTACACATCCGCAATCAATAAGTATGAAACTGTCATACCAGAATTGCATACCTGATGTTCAACATTTGATGGTCGACGGCCGATGGATGACATCTTCGTACGAACGTTCCAGGTACGCAAAATATGCAGTAGCCTCCGATGTAGCGTGAAAAATGAATATGTTAAAATATCTAATTTTTGATGGACGGTTAGCTTAATGAGCGGTTTTTGCTGATTGATATGGAGGGACAGATTTATATTTTTATCTCTTTCTTAATAAGAAAGAGACAAATCTTAAGTAACATAAATTATGTTCGTTAGATCTTTGATTAAAATATCTATTCAATGGTTGAGATCATCTACTAAAAGAATCTTTTTCTTCATGTTAACTATATATGACCGTGCTTTAATAGATAGAGAAAATTGAAAGATGGAAATTTAAATTTGAACTGAAATTTGAGATTTTATTTTCTAATTTTTTTAAACTTAGAATTTAAGTTCTTTTTCAATACTCCTTCCGTTTAAAATTATTGTTATGTTTTAACTTCTTAAATTCTTCCTTATACAACTTTAACTTTGAATATATTTATTTGTGTTGCATAATATTTAATGAAAATCATACAAATAAAACTCATTTCAAAATCGAATCAATTCATATACGGAGTAGTTTTTATCAAATATTATATAGCACGAATAAAAAATATTTAAAGTTAAAATTTTAATAAGAAATACCTTGAAATCTAATGGGACATTTATCTTGTGATGGAGGGAGTAGAATTTAGTGATATTTGAATTTTGAGATAGACCTAGATGAAGAAGGGTTAATTAAATAAGATAATGGCGAGCGAGAGTATGAATAAGAGCGTAAAGGCTACTAGAAGAACTAATACAAATTGTATCACGATTGAATCATTCGAGGGGTCATACTAAACGATGCGCCTTCTAGTACATAGTGACATGCAAGACACATAAGAAAATGCCACATCTTAGAAACATGGGAAAACAATAGAGGTGTCATTATCAATGTCAAACACGACATCTCATATAAACCATACAGCTACATTACCTGAACTGACGAGGAAGAGTATATTTCTGGGACCACATACCTTTGATTGACCGACAATCGGAAAACTTAATGTTAATAATCATTCCGATGATTGGATGACTCATATTTAGAAGAAACATCAAACGACCAATTTACAAAGAACTCATTTATGAGTTCCTTACCACTTATTAGCTGTTAGTTATGGAAAAACATTATACGGGTACGGTTCATTGTTGTTAAATTGGTGCGGATAATATTCATTTTTATAACCGACCCATTTTTTCAATTTCTCGTTTTGCTTCATGTTTCAATTTCGAGTTGCGTAATAGGTCTAAACGGGCTGTGGGTCAAATCAATTTCATTTTTGTACTTTCCAAACGGGTATTGGGTTTAAGGTGTAGGGTTCAAGGGTTTATGTTTTAGAGTCTAGAATATGGGGTTTTGGGTGTAGGATTTATGGTTTATGGCTTACCAATAATCATCATCAACAGACCGTTACTGAACCAGTGAACCAGCACCGGATCACCAAACAATCGAACCACCATAATACCATCTCCGAACCAACAAACCAACACTGATAGTGGCAATGAAAACCACCGGACGAACAAACCACCACGGGACCACCAGACCACCGCTAGATCACTGAACCACCACCGGACCACAAAACCACCACTGGAACACCGTATCGCCACTGGACCACCACCAGACTACCAAACTAGATATACGAACCACCACCTGACCATCGAACCACTACCGGACCATAGGACAACCACCAGATCACCAAACCACCACTAGACCCACGAACCATGACCGGAGTACCCATAAACCACTAGCATATAGACCCTCACCAAATCACTCATTAATAAGATAATAATCAGTTAGTTATTAACAATAAATATAATATAATTCCTTCTATATATTAAATAAACCCTTAATGCCTTAATAGAGCAATTGTTTAAATCAACATAAATATAGGCCATTAGACTAAGGCCATGTTTGATTAGGCCTTAATGGACTTAAAGTATGAAACTTAATATGGAAAGTGATTGACAAGTATTTGTTTTTAACTTATTAAATAAGGCGCATCTTAATGATAAAAAATTTAAATAAGTGTTAATTTTCATTTAGGTCCCGACTTTTTAGTAACTGCTCTAGTAACTAACCATGTACATGGTTAACTTAATAAATTCAATTATTCAGATGGTTATTCAACATATAAAACAAACACAAATTATTTATTTGTCACTCAGTCCTCACAGAAGTCTTATTTAATTCAGAAAATAGAATTTAATGAAAAAAACCTACGGGGCCTAATAGAGCAAGGCCTAAATATTTTTTATTTCCTAATTACTGTACTTTGTAAGGAAAAAAACACGCGCCTCTATTTCCATTCCCTTCCAGTTCCAGTTTATCGTAAAAGAGTAATACGTAAAAGAAAAACTGGAGCGTGATTATCAAACCGTCATTATCAATAGATATCGATTCTTAGAGATCGAATGAACAACCTATTTGTCATCGCAGTCATCTTCACCATGACGAGTATTCATGAAGGTATCTCATTCTATTTCTGCTTCTTCCTTACTTTTTATTAAAGCTAAAATTAGGGCTTTTAATTGCTTATATTCACCACATAGTAGCTTCAAGAGGCATCAACATATATTTGTACTCAGTTTATAAAGGCAGATAGCCATAATCCCACATTCACATAATCAATAACTTGCTAGGGTGCAGCACCTCAAAGGTTGAATGTTGGATGAGGTTTGATTCCCTTGATCATCAATTCTTTCATGAAGTAATTTCTTCTCTTTATCTCTGTTACTGTTAATAACTATGTGTATAAGTTGAATTAACTCTGTTTATAACTCTGTTATTTCAAAGATGATTTTTGGAATGATTTAGGTTTTGATTTCTTTAAACTTAACTTTTGTATATTTTGTCGTTATATAGTTCATATCTGATATATGAATTGAATTGAATGTTGAGGTGGCGTTGTTGTTATTTTGTCGTTATTTAGTTCATATCTGATACATTCAAAGGTATAAACCTTATATTATATTTGTGTTGTTGTTTAACACATATGTTGCCTTGCTAATTCGAATTCTATGCCAGCAATCTCAGGCAACAGGTTTTCAACTAGTATTATATTAGAATGACTCTTAACTTTGTTGGTGGTGAATGATACTGGAAATGAATCTTTATCAAGTGTATTAAAGATATTCCTATAGTTTCTTGAAATATAGTACTTCATTATAATCAATACAGAGTATCAGTTTGTAGTAGGTTCTATAATAGTAGTAGTTGTTTATTAGTTACTACTTTAATTAAATTTTTTGAATTCAACTTAGTGTATTGATTAGATTGAGAATAACAAGCATGTGAATAACAAGCATGTGGTCAGCCGCGCGATGTGCCGGTCGACAGGTAGATATTATTACATTTTCGTTCATTGTTTACAAAAGTGCTTACAAAGGCATTGTACATTGTTAATATGAGGAGCAAGTAGTATATAGATATTTAAACAAAAGAGGTTTTTAAACTGCTGTCAACGTTGGTTTAAGAGCATATTATAGGCTGGTTTTTCTTTATGCGGTTAAAATTATATGCTCATTAGTGGTTCTTGTCTTCACTTAATATTTTTTTTTCATGAGTTCTTTTTAAGGAGTGTCATTGTCACAATGAGATTTCCAGTGATAAGTATATGTTTAGTGTTTTCAATGTGGCAAGTTTTTTCAACTGTTGCAGGATGTGGGATGTTCTTTCAATGGCTTTGGGAGTTGTTGGTACTTGCTTCAGGCTGTCAGAATCTGTTTGTGTTATATAGCTCTGCATGGTTGGTCTATGGTTATTCCTCCTGGATCTTCGACAAATGGGAACCCTGCCTCTTCCATTTTATATGTGCAAGTAATTTAGAAGCAGTACTTGTTTTTTTTTTTTTTATTATTGTTAGTTTGTGTTAATGGAATTTTTAATAATCCAGAATTATACCTATAATTTTATCATCTTGTAAGCCACGGTCAATGCAGCCTGTACCATTGTTGAGTCTTTCAATTTTTTTTTCCCAGATGCGGCAGGCATTGTAACACCATGCTCTTCGGTGGTCTATCTTTTTAACTATTCGTTCGCAAGTGAAGTGGTCCTTCTGTAAGATTGTTGTTAGCTTTCTTAACGAGTGTACCTGTTTATTTTTATTTTCATAGACTTGCTCGGTAAATTTGAGGGTTTTGAGTTAGCAGGTATGACAGGGTTTATCTATTTCTTTTCTTTTCGTGATCTTCACTTTTGTATCTGAGTCTGTTTGTATGAAGCATTGGGTTTGTGTTGTATTTCTATGAGTACATGTTTATTTTATGGATTTTCTGTTAGGATAGTGTTTTGTAGGCAGCATAATTATCTGTGATTATTCTATACTTGCACGTTGATCGTTTGATGAAACTCAGGAAATTGTAATGTCAGCACTTTAATCGAACAAGTTGTGGAGGACGAGTCAAAAATTGAAGGAATACCAGATGATTGCTCAAAAGTATTAGTTTGGCATCTTCCAATCGAATTATCATCTGTATATCCTCAACAATGGTCACTTAATGCCAAACTCGATGCTGTTCTTCCAATTTCAATATTAAGCTGATGCTTTAGTCTTAGTTTTATTCTAAGGTATATGCATTTTCTGTTTATGAAGTTCCTTTTTTTTCCTTTCTTTTTTTTATAATACAATATAAATTCTATGAACGAAATGTTTCAAGGGATGAAAAATGCTGTTAAAGGAAATGGATCAAAGGGGGTTAAATGGATCAAAAGTTGCTGAAAACATATTCATTTCATTACAACCTCAAATCATTTTATTTTATATACTTCTTTTCATTTGATTATACTTGTAAGGCAGGGATGCTTTCTTGTAATTTGACAAAGAAATGATGGGAGATTGAAATAGAGTGGACTCTTTGCTCCATATTTGTTGTAATTTATGTACTTCTTTCATATCATGATCGGGTGCTTTAATCGGTTTAAGCTTTTCATTATTGTAATTTATGTACTTCTGTCATAATGAATGCTTATGATTGAGCCTTGCAATGAGAAAAAATCGAATCATAACTTGGCATGACAACATATAACTTGCAGCCATGATGATCCCTGTATTCATGTTTGAAATTATCAAATTTATCATCTAAATGGGCTGTGATGATCAATATGTAGGAACTAAGTTGAGCAATGATAATGAATGGGTTCGAAACTTGGTGGGGCAACATAAGTTGTAGCCATTCAACCCATTATCCATTGCTTAATTTTATACTTATGCTTGAGACCTCTTTTTTGTGATGGTAACACTTGCAACTATGGTGATACGCATCCTATTGGTTGGAAAAATATGTATTTATATGAGCCCCAATGCTACTTTTGTTTTCTAAATTTGAGAGAGTATATTGGAAACATCTTTTAAAAGCCAAATGAAATGAAGATTACGTTCATCCGGTACGTACGTGAATAGAAACCACAAATCAGCAATAAAAGTGTAAGTTGCTCTTTCTGTTGGCTGCACTGTTAGCACACTTTTTTAACACTAAATGACTAAATAGTTGTAGTTTTTTCTGTGTTTGTGACGTTCAAGAGGCATTATGGAAGTAACTACTTTCAAACACAATTCGTTCAGATTGACATTGATAATGCATTGCAACTACTTGATGGTTGAAAAGGTTAGTTTTTGTTCGATACATGTAAATAAAACTCATGTTTTCTCTTGCTTTATGATTGACTTTTATTGGCAACTAAATCATCCATCACTAATGTATCATGTAAAGTAGCATCTATTTGTGTATACTCTATACGCATTGTTACAAAATCAGATGGTACTAACTTGACACCTTATAGCAGTGTCTAAATTTTTTGTCAAATAATGCGGTGTTTATGTGACATGACTTACAAATTACAAGCTACCCCTTCCAATTTATTAGAAGTCTCAAAGACGACTAACATTGTAATTGTAAATTAAATTTGTTAAGCAGATTCGAGTGGTTATGCTTTGGTTGTTAATCGACGTTAGAAAATGGTAAAGTGTCTCTTAATTTGTGTGTGTGTGTCGCCCTGAACAGCTAATGTTGGTAATTGACTTTTAGGTCACTAAGACTCTAGGATATTCTCGTCAAACAAGGAATGATTTGAACATTTGACTTTCTTGAACCTGGCACAAATTGCAATTTGTTTACAATGGTCATTCATAAATGAGCGCTTTATTTGTTTGTTTATCTTCTAAGTTTCATGGTATAAATGTTAGTGACTACAATATATAAAATTTTCGATTATTGAATAGTGACGAAGATTTGGTGCAAGGCTAAGGGTGGTTGTGCTCCATGACGGAGTATTGGAGTACTGGAATTACTAATACGATTGGACCAGCTATGGGGATTGAAGCTCTAAAATATATTAGTTATCCTGCTCAAGTACGTTAGCTTTTATTTTTTACCTATATGTAACAGATCTTCTGTTGTAATTTTTTTTCAGGGAGGTCGTTAAAGAGATTTAAGTAAGAAAAGTCTTGCAGATTGTTTTTGTTAATGAAGTGCGTTATGTTGAAATAAGTTTAGGTAACGTCATGGCTGAAGCAATTGGTCAAGGTACAAAATAACATTTTTTGTGATTATTGATAGATAATGGCATCTTGATTATGGAAAAAAAATATCATTTTTGTAAACCAGAATTTACTCTGTGCAGGGTTTAATAATCATGAGATTTTTGATGGACTAAAAGATAGCAAAGAAGAAAATGGTGAGCCTAATGTACAGTAAATAAGTAACCTGTGTTAGTTTTCTTTGTTCCTTTTCATTCTGTAAGACCAAAAAGTAGTTATAATTTGTAATTTGTGTCAAATGCAGGCATGCGATAGATGTGTACAGCGTCAGCCGCAACTTTCAAGTGAGCTCCAGCCACACACCTTACTGGAATAAGATGACATTGACAAAGAACATGAAAAAGAACCCGACGTACCAGCTCAATTATCGAAGACGAAGAATAACAGCCAAAGAAGAAGAAGGATTCGCTAACTACCATGTCTATAATGGAATGTTAGCGTATTTACCTAGGCCATTTTGATAGTAAATAGTAAAAGCCATTTAAAACAGACTGTTAAGACGTTCGGTTAATATAACCATATTATATTAACATCATAAATACCATTCAGAATCACACCTATCACACCTAATAGAAATGATCTCTTTTGATGAGTCACTATTAATAGTGTCGTGTGAAATCATATGATAATTAAGACCCAAAAAACCTAAAAGTGTACTAATATTTACAATAATATGACATAAGTATGACATGTCCTATTAGCTTAAGATATGATACGACTCGGAAAAATAAATGTCCTATGATACACTAATTAATAAGACTTTTATATAAGGTGTCATATTAAATTAACACATAATGCGACACTAAACTCTTAAATGTCTTATAAAGTACCATTTTATGATTCACAATTAAAGTGTCCTATGAAATCATATGATAATTATGACTCCAAAAACTAAAAGTGTCCTAAAAATTGACAATGATACAACATAAGTATTATATGCCCTATTAGCTAAATATATAATATGACTAGGATAAATAAATGTCCTATTATAGTTTATTTCATATGACTTTAATATAAAGTGTCTTATTAAATTAACACATAATGTGACACTAAACAGTTATGTCCTATTAGCTAAATATATAATATGACTAGGACAAATAAATGTCATATGATAGTTTATTTCATATGACTTTTATATAAAGTGATATTGAATTAACACATAATGCGACACTAAACCGTTAAATGTCTTATAACGAAACATTTTATGATTCACAATTAAAGTGTCCTATGAAATCATATGTTAATTATGACCTCAAAACTAAAAGTGTCCTATTAAAGAATTTAAGTGTCCTATTATTTCTACTATAATACGACTTACACAAATAAATGTCTTATAAAGAGTAACTCTCATATGACCGTCATACCATGTGTCCTATTACTCTACCAAATAATAAGACACACACATTTAAATGTCTTATGAAGTCCCTTTATATGATACACAAATTAAATGTCATATTATATCATATCAACTATTATGATAATTAGGACCTCAAAAATTAATTCGTCCTAATAACATACATTTATAGGACATATGTACAAATGTCCTATTATGCTACAACATAATAAGACTCTCGGAAATAAATGGTCTCTAAACGTATATTTCATATGACGTTCATAACAAGTGTCATGTTATATAAACACATAATGAGACACTAACGAATAAAGGTCTTATAAGCTCCTTTATTAGGATTCACTTTCTAAGTGTCCTATGAAAATATTTGATAATAGGACACAAAAAAATAATGTGTCCCAGAAAAGAGCTTTTTAGGACCCCACTCTAAAAGAGTATATCATAATGGGACCCTAAATATCGTCTGGTCCTATCTAAGTAGCTTTTACGACCTTATTTTACTAGGTCCCAGGAAAAAAGGTCCTATAAGTACACTTTTGTTGTAGTGCCAGTATCGTATAGATGGTAGGACGTGGCAAAGCAGCACGATCTGGGGGGGACCACGTGAGCGCACTATTTATACGACATAATAGTACTACTCTGTACTATCTTTTCCCCTCCCCTTTTTCTTGTCGCCTACGTGGCTAAGAAAAGGACGATCACTCTCGCCTATAAATACTCACACTGAATCTCACATAAGGGTAACAAAGGTAGAGTAAAAAAACATCATTCACTTACATTACTCTAACTACGCAATCATATACAAACGGTTGTCAGGTAACGTTCCTTGAACAGTAAATCCTAACAACGTCCAACGAGCCATGAACACTGGTCAACCCGAATGATGGTGGGTTACGTTTAACCACCCTTTCTGAGATCATCAACTCGTATGAGGGTTATTCATGGTACTCCGGTGAAAGGACCCGTTCATATACATTATAAACGATTCACAATAGTTGATTACATCGCGAGGTATTTGACCTCTATATGATACATTTTACAAACATTGCATTCGTTTTTAAAAGATAAACTTTCTTTACAACGAAAGTTGACGGCATGCACACCATTTCATAATACATCCAACTATAATTGGCTTAATAATAATCTTGATGAACTCAATGACTCGAATGCAACGTCTTTCAAAATATGCCATGAATGACTCCAAGTAATATTCTTAAAATGAGCTAATGCACAGCAGAAGATTTCTTTAATACAATACTGTATTTCATAGTAAAAATACATATAACGTCATTTGACAAGTGCAAGGTTGGCCTCGGATTCACGAACGTATCAATATTTAGTTTCAATATTGTAGGAAAGTACGTAGACGCAACGGAGATGATAAACACTAGATTGACCTCACGAGCATACCCATGAACCATACTCATCACCTCTATAGCTATAACCCATAATTTCCTTAGCTTCGACTCATTCAAAAAAACTATTTTGAAATCACTCGGACACTACTCCGTCGTAATATTTTATTTATACTAATAATATCTTGAAATAATATAGAGCAAATATATATATATATATATATATATATATATATATATATATATATATATATATATATATATATATATATATATATATATATATATATATAAATCGATTGAGAGAGTTTAGAGAAATATATTTTAAAGTTTCTATGAAATAATGAAACCTATTGAATTCTATTTATAATAGATTTTGAATTATTAAAGTGAATTATTAGAGTATGAATTATTAAAGTGAATTATTGAAGTATGAATTATTAAAGTATGAATTATTAAAGTGAATTATTAAAGTATGAATTATTAAAGTGAATTATTAAAGTGAATTATTAAAGTATGAATTATTAAAGTATGAATTATTAAAGTGAATTATTAAATTATGAATTATTAAAGTGAATTATTAAAGTATGAATTATTAAAGTATGAATTATTAAAGTGAATTATTAAAGTGAATTATTAAAGTATGAATTATTAAAGTGAATTATTAAAGTGAATTATTAAAGTATGAATTATTAAAGTGAATTATTAAAGTGAATTATTAAAGTATGAATTATTAAAGTGAATTATTAAATTGAATTATTAAAGTATGAATTATTAAAGTTAAAGTAAAATAAAAGTAAAGTAAAGGTAAAGTTAAAGTATAGTAAAAGTATAAAAACTATGTATGTATAATACGCGTATAAATATATATAATATTAATTTAAATCGTTATATATATTTAATGAAATAAAATATAAATATCGTTATATTTATTATACTGGTTAAGTAATGAGTTGTCAAAAGTGATTCTAGATATTTATAAAAGTTATATACGTTTTAATAATAAAGTTCTTTTTAAACTGAAAACGTTTTTTATACTTTTGAAACTAAATTAATAGAATATTATGGAAACCAATTCTCCACTAACTTTTGTCTAACTTTCGTAAATGACACCTTTTGTTTTTATTTATAAATAGCTTTACAAATTATTCTGAATATCGTTAAGAGGAATAGATTTTCTCAAATCATAGTGGACCTCTCAACAGAGACTTGTAATCATAATTCAATGTTTCTAATAATTTAATCATTTAATATATTTTTTTTAATTTCATCGAAAATCATATTGAAATAAATACGTTCGTATAAAGTATTATACGTTTAATACTTTATTAATATTCTCAAGTTATAATATATATATACATATACATATCTATTTATATATAACGGTTCGTGAATCGTCAGAATTTGGTCGAGGTTATAATGAATGTATGAACACAGTTTAAAATTCTTGAGATTTAACTTAACAAACTTTGCTTATCGTGTCGGAATAATATAAAGATTAAAGTTTAAATTTGGTCGGAAATTTCCGGGTCGTCACAGTACCTACCCGTTAAAGAAATTTCGTCCTCGAAATTTGATAGAGGTCGTCATGACTAACAATGAGAATGTTATTATAACGATTATAGAGTTTTATCATGTTCAAGAAGAATGGATAAAATAATTCGATTAATAGAAACGTGTGAGTGAAGTTATCGTAAATGAATGAAATAAGATAATAGTGATTCGTCGTATCTTTTGACGTCATCACGAATGATCTCCGAAAAGAAAATCTTTGTAATCTATATTGGATTTGATTATTCGGCGATTAAGGAAATTATGATCCTCTTCGAATTAATGCGATAATCCATTTTGATTTCTCTGTCGGATATTTCACTATAAATCCACCTCATTTGTTTTCTTACAACTCACACCTTCTCAACTCATATTTTAAAGTATTTGTCAATATGCTTCATCCAGTGCTGATTCTTGATATACTCCTCACTTTCATATCTGTCGCTCTTCTTTTTCATCTGCCTCCAGAAGAATCTATTTACTTCTACTATACTCTTGGTTTTATAGTGTTTTTAGTTCTCCCGTGTCTTTATATTGCTATATGCATTGATATATACGGTTTGTGATTTCTGGGTTGTTGTTGGGTTTTATATCTTCCCTTATATTTCAAAGTCCTTGCTTCTTCTATAATCATTGTCATCCACAGTTAATGCTCTCTTCTATTTGCTATGATTTATACTCCCATTTCTAGTTCGGAGCTTTGTCCTTTCATTTCTTCTTCTTGCGATTAAGCACCGCTTGTAATGGTCCAGAATTCGCAGATATAAATTTCGGAATGAACATTGTTAATGTTCTAGGAAGGAAATTGTAATGACACGATCTTGACTTGTCAAATTACCAGAATACCTCGGAAAAGACCGAATCATCAAGAAATATTTTCTTGATATTTAGAGATCAAAGAGAATACAAGAGTCGTGTAACATAGCACATGATGACGTTATGATCTGTGAATCATCATGTTCCATTTAGAAACTCAGCATGAATTACTGTAATATAATCACGTTGATCAAGTGTCATTATATTATACTAACTCATGCTTCAGCTCCCAACACTTCTTCAAGAATATTCCTATTTTAAACTCGAATATTTCAGAATTTAGAAACTAAAATAGTTTCTTTTATGATATAATACAGATAGCGCGAAGAGGTAAATGATTTCAGATAAGAATAATTATAAAAATATCTTCAGAAGTATGGATGATATTTATAATGAAAGATACGATGATATCTTAGAATGTCTAATATCAGAGGATGATGAAGGATATTGTCCGCAGGGGTTTAGAGTCAGGAGCAAGGTATTCGTTAATGACTTCAGCAAGTACTGAATCATTTGGATTCTTTGAAGGCAGGTTCAGCCTTTGTGATTTGTCCACAGTCTCCTTCATACTTTGCTCAATCCGTTTTCCAGTTTCAAATCTTCTCTTTTTCTGAGCTTTGCCAATATGCTATCCTTTATCATCCAACTTTTTACTGTTAAGGTCGTTTACAGTTTTTGCTGCTTCATCAGCATTTTTCAAAATTTCGAAAACTGGTTCGCAGTTTAGGGTGTTTTTCAGAAATTTCTCATTCAAATAATGTAAGTCTTGGAGGTAGACGTTGTGTGTATATGTAATTGTTGATGTAGACATGCTGCGAGGTTTCAAAATACTGATTGCTGATTCTCAATAATTGGTATGGCAATTCTTGTTATAAGGTACGAATGAGTATATGATAGGGTTTCGATAATTATAATGATTTTTTTTTTTTTGGAAAGTCAAAGATCAGTGAAGTTGTTGGTAAGTTTATTGCTAATGTGGTGAATGTAAACGATTCCCCGGTAACGTTGGCGAAAGGGCAACGTATCTATCGAGGTTATAATAAGACTTTTTTGATTGAGAAGTCGAAGTTGACTTGCTGGAGCCGTGACAAAACTGTCTATTTTTAAACGGAATTGAAAAGTTATGTTAGCTAGTAAATGCCAAAGGGTCTAACACGGATACGTGTCGAACTATGACTTGGGTTTTGAGAGTTTTTCAGGTGTATAACTGTGGGTAACATGTGGTTGGATCATTATCTCGATTGTTCCTTAGTTGAAGTGTCTTCAGGAATTTCGAAGGGTTTGAGCACATATTGTAATCGTTAATACATATGATGTTCTAACACAGTTTTGAAGTCAAAGTATAGCTTTGAAAGATATAGGAATCTAAGAGTGATGATACTGGTTATATTTCGAATTGAATTATGCGATTTCAAAATCAGAATATGTAATTGAATTTGAATGAGTATGATTGTTTTGATTTATATGAAATAATGGTTATTGTTGTGAAAGTAGGGAGTATAGTTGATGATTGCTGAATCAGTTTCGAAAAATGTAATATATTAATTGTGAATTTATATATCTCTCGGGTATTACCTACCCGTTAAAAAAAATTTCACAATTAATATTTTGTACAACAGAATTTTATTTCAGTCTTTATGAAAATATATATGTACATATTTTCTTCAGATGTAACATAGATTTAATGAGTTAATATTAAATTAAACTCATTTAATTTACGGTTGAAACTAGAACTGAATAATCCCTAAAGACTTTAGAAATTACATAACTTTTACGGAGTATTTATTCAATAAAATTGAAATTATGAATTAATATTTCGTTATTTGTTGGTGTTTGTAACCCTTGCACCATATTCTCTAAAGCCACTACTCGAGTGCGAAGCGCGTTGACTTCTTCTATTACACCGGGGTGATTCTCGGTTCGGACGAGCGGATAAATAAAATCTAGAATTTGATGTAGTATATAATCATGACGAGAAAATCTGCAAATGAGAGAGAAAATGGTGTTTCGGACCGGTTCGCCGGTAAGTGCTTCAGGTTCATCGCCAAGAGGGCAATGTGGTGGATGGAAGGGATCACCTTCTTCTTGTCTCCAATTATTGAGGAGGCTACGAACCTATCCCCAATTCATCCAGAATAGATGATGGCTAATTGGTTGATCCATTCCGGTCACACTGCTTTCGGAGCTTGAGTGGGATTCCATATCGGAATTCGAGGGACTTGAACTAATGACGAATTCCATTTCGTTCAATTGAATAAAGGATTTTTTGATATGAAATGATTTTTCAGCTATCGGGTGGTATTCTAATTACATAGAATATCTATATATATAGCGCAAAAGATTTCATAGATTACGGAGGAATTTACGGGATATGTCAGGCAAAGTTTACAGTAACAGATACGCTAAGATATAGATTAGCAGATACGCTAAGATATGAATTTTGTCTATACACTATTCATGCAGTCAATGCAGTAAGACGTGTCTAGACTAAGAATGATAAGCAGGCAATTTCCGACAAAAATGATGAGCAAAACTTTTGACATGCAGACACGGTCGAAGTCCAGACTCACTAATGCAGCCTAACGACTATCAGTTAGACACACTAATGCAGACCTAGTTCGCTAAGACCACCGCTCTGATAACAACTGAAAGGACCCGTTCATATACATTATAAACGATTCACAATAGTTGATTACATCGCGAGGTATTTGACCTCTATATGATACATTTTACAAACATTGCATTCGTTTTTAAAAGATAAACTTTCTTTACAACGAAAGTTGACGGCATGCACACCATTTCATAATACATCCAACTATAATTGGCTTAATAATAATCTTGATGAACTCAATGACTCGAATGCAACGTCTTTCAAAATATGCCATGAATGACTCCAAGTAATATTCTTAAAATGAGCTAATGCACAGCGGAAGATTTCTTTAATACAATACTGTATTTCGTAGTAAAAATACATATAACGTCATTTGACAAGTGCAAGGTTGGCCTCGGATTCATGAACGTATCAATATTTAGATTCAATATTGCAGGAAAGTACGTAGACGCAACGGAGATGATAAACACTAGATTGACCTCACGAGCATACCCATGAACCATACACATCACCTCCATAGCTATAACCCATAATTTCCTTAGCTTCGACTCATTCAAAAAAACTATTTTGAAATCACTCGGACACTACTCCGTCGTAATATTTTATTTATACTAATAATATCTTGAAATAATACAGAGCAAATATATATATATATATATATATATATATATATATATATATATATATATATATATATATATATATAAATCGATTGAGAGAGTTTAGAGAAATATATTTTCAAGTTTCTATGAAATAATGAAACCTATTGAATTCTATTTATAATAGATTTTGAATTATTAAAGTGAATTATTAGAGTATGAATTATTAAAGTGAATTATTGAAGTATGAATTATTAAAGTATGAATTATTAAAGTGAATTATTAAAGTATGAATTATTAAAGTGAATTATTAAAGTGAATTATTAAAGTATGAATTATTAAAGTGAATTATTAAAGTATGAATTATTAAAGTGAATTATTAAATTATGAATTATTAAAGTGAATTATTAAAGTATGAATTATTAAAGTATGAATTATTAAAGTGAATTATTAAAGTGAATTATTAAAGTATGAATTATTAAAGTGAATTATTAAAGTGAATTATTAAAGTATGAATTATTAAAGTGAATTATTAAAGTAAATTATTAAAGTATGAATTATTAAAGTGAATTATTAAATTGAATTATTAAAGTATGAATTATTAAAGTTAAAGTAAAATAAAAGTAAAGTAAAGGTAAAGTTAAAGTATAGTAAAAGTATAAAAACTATGTATGTATAATACGCGTATAAATATATATAATATTAATTTAAATCGTTATATATATTTAATGAAATAAAATATAAATATCGTTATATTTATTATACTGGTTAAGTAATGAGTTGTCAAAAGTGATTCTAGATATTTATAAAAGTTATATACGTTTTAATAATAAAGTTCTTTTTAAACTGAAAACGTTTTTTATACTTTTGAAACTAAATTAATAGAATATTATGGAAACCAATTCTCCACTAACTTTTGTCTAACTTTCGTAAATGACACTTTTTGTTTTTAATAATAAATAGCTTTACAAATTATTCTGAATATCGTTAAGAGGAATAGATTTTCTCAAATCATAGTGGACCTCTCAACAGAGACTTGTAATCATAATTCAATGTTTCTAATAATTCAATCATTTAATATATTTTTTTTAATTTCATCGAAAATCATATTGAAACAAATACGTTCGTATAAAGTATTATACGTTTAATACTTTATTAATATTCTCAAGTTATAATATATATATATACATATACATATCTATTTATATATAACGGTTCGTGAATCGTCAGAATTTGGTCGAGGTTATAATGAATGTATGAACACAGTTTAAAATTCTTGAGATTTAACTTAACAAACTTTGCTTATCGTGTCGGAATAATATAAAGATTAAAGTTTAAATTTGGTCGGAAATTTCCGGGTCGTCACATCCGGACCGTAGAGTTAAACTCAAAAAACCCTTAAATCCCCCTTTATCGTTGATCTTGCATGAACCAAACCCTTTGGACTATTTCATGCTTGATCACTGTGGAATGTAAACTTATCGAAACTCTCTAATACCAAATCTGTTCTTACACGTACCGAGTCTCATTCTAACAATCATTTTTTCAATTCTCACTATGATCTGACCTATCACTTCTAATCTTTTCGTGGTTTTTCTTGTGTAACATGTTGCAATGGGAAAGTCTGGTAACAATCAATCGTCTCGTTCTCACGGTTATAATATTATGGGGTCGAAACAAGCAAATCAAGTCAAGACTCCCGTCACAAGCAAAACTCCAAACACCGGAGCAGAAAAGCTCCCCGAAAATTCAACAACATCATCAGCTGTAGTTGCTCTGTATCTCAGCCATTTACGTCGCAAAAAACTGACGAATATTGGGCACCAAGTGATGAAGATGATGAGGACGATGATTATAAGGAAGAAACTCCTTATACTATAGTAGGGTCCTTTCACATATACTCTACGCCCAAGTCAACGGTTCATACCAGGAGATTAATGACACCTTCGAGTGCATGCGAGTATTTAGCGGGGCAGAACATCGATGTTGGTTGTCCAACTAGAAATCGCACTCCCCTGGACAATATATGAAGAAAGCGAATGCCTTCGCCTATTCTCTAGTTGTCGTCTTTGCTTTCACCAAGTACGCCTTCAGGACGCACTACCGATTCTGCGGGGAAAAGCAAGAAGAAGAGTCAGGAAGATTTACTTGACATACTGGCCCAAGCTGCGCCAGATAAATATGTGTAGGCATTCACGTGAAATGTCCCGTTCTTATTGATTAAAAACGTTCCATATTAATTGATTTCGTTGCGAGGTTTTGACCTCTATATGAGACGTTTTTCAAAGACTGCATTCATTTTTAAAACAAACCATAACCTTTATTTCATAAATAAAGGTTTAAAAAGCTTTACGTAGATTATCAAATAATGATAATCTAAAATATCCTGTTTACACACGACCATTACATAATGGTTTACAATACAAATATGTTACATCGAAATCAGTTTCTTGAATGCAGTTTTTACACAATATCATACAAACATGGACTCCAAATCTTGTCCTTATTTTAGTATGCAACAGCGGAAGCTCTTAATATTTACCTGAGAATAAACATGCTTTAAACGTCAACAAAAATGTTGGTGAGTTATAGGTTTAACCTATATATATCAAATCGTAACAATAGACCACAAGATTTCATATTTCAATACACATCCCATACATAGAGATAAAAATCATTCATATGGTGAACACCTGGTAACCGACATTAACAAGATGCATATATAAGAATATCCCCATCATTCCGGGACACCCTTCGGATATGATATAAATTTCGAAGTACTAAAGCATCCGGTACTTTGGATGGGGTTTGTTAGGCCCAATAGATCTATCTTTAGGATTCGCGTCAATTAGGGTGTCTGTTCCCTAATTCTTAGATTACCAGACTTAATAAAAAGGGGCATATTCGATTTCGATAATTCAACCATAGAATGTAGTTTCACGTACTTGTGTCTATTTTGTAAATCATTTATAAAACCTGCATGTATTCTCATCCCAAAAATATTAGATTTTAAAAGTGGGACTATAACTCACTTTCACAGATTTTTACTTCGTCGGGAAGTAAGACTTGGCCACTGGTTGATTTACGAACCTATAACAATATATACATATATATCAAAGTATGTTCAAAATATATTTACAACACTTTTAATATATTTTGATGTTTTAAGTTTATTAAGTCAGCTGTCCTCGTTAGTAACCTACAACTAGTTGTCCACAGTTAGATGTACAGAAATAAATCGATAAATATTATCTTGAATCAATCCACGACCCAGTGTATACGTATCTCAGTATTGATCACAACTCAAACTATATATATTTTGGAATCAACCTCAACCCTGTATAGCTAACTCCAACATTCACATATAGAGTGTCTATGGTTGTTCCGAAATATATATAGATGTGTCGACATGATAGGTCGAAACATTGTATACGTGTCTATGGTATCTCAAGATTACATAATATACAATACAAGTTGATTAAGTTATGGTTGGAATAGATTTGTTACCAATTTTCACGTAGCTAAAATGAGAAAAATTATCCAATCTTGTTTTACCCATAACTTCTTCATTTTAAATCCGTTTTGAGTGAATCAAATTGCTATGGTTTCATATTGAACTCTATTTTATGAATATAAACAGAAAAGTATAGGTTTATAGTCGGAAAAATAAGTTACAAGTCATTTTTGTAAAGGTAGTCATTTCAGTCGAAAGAACGACGTCTAGATGACCATTTTAGAAAACATACTTCCACTTTGAGTTTAATCATAATTTTTGGATATAGTTTCATGTTCATAATAAAAATCATTTTCTCAGAATAACAACTTTAAAATCAAAGTTTATCATAGTTTTTAATTAACTAACCCAAAACAGCCCGCGGTGTTACTACGACGGCGTAAATCCAGTTTTACGGTGTTTTTCGTGTTTCCAGGTTTTAAATCATTAAGTTAGCATATCATATAGATATAGAACATGTGTTTAGTTGATTTTAAAAGTCAAGTTAGAAGGATTAACTTTTGTTTGCGAACAAGTTTAGAATTAACTAAACTATGTTCTAGTGATTACAAGTTTAAACCTTCGAATAAGATAGCTTTATATGTATGAATCGAATGATGTTATGAACATCATTACTACCTTAAGTTCCTTGGATAAACCTACTGGAAAAGAGAAAAATGGATCTAGCTTCAATGGATCCTTGGATGGCTCGAAGTTCTTGAAGCAGAATCATGACACGAAAACAAGTTCAAGTAAGATCATCACTTGAAATAAGATTGTTATAGTTATAGAAATTGAACCAAAGTTTGAATATGATTATTACCTTGTATTAGAATGATAACCTACTGTAAGAAACAAAGATTTCTTGAGGTTGGATGATCACCTTACAAGATTGGAAGTGAGCTAGCAAACTTGAAAGTATTCTTGATTTTATGAAACTAGAACTTTTGGAATTTATGAAGAACACTTAGAACTTGAAGATAGAACTTGAGAGAGATCAATTAGATGAATAAAATTGAAGAATGAAAGTGTTTGTAGGTGTTTTTGGTCATTGGTGTATGGATTAGATATAAAGGATATGTAATTTTGTTTTCATGTAAATAAGTCATGAATGATTACTCATATTTTTGTAATTTTATGGGATATTTCATGCTAGTTGCCAAATGATGGTTCCCACATGTGTTAGGTGACTCACATGGGCTGCTAAGAGCTGATCATTGGAGTGTATATACCAATAGTACATACATCTAAAAGCTGTGTATTGTACGAGTACGAATACGGGTGCATACGAGTAGAATTGTTGATGAAACTGAACGAGGATGTAATTGTAAGCATTTTTGTTAAGTAGAAGTATTTTGATAAGTGTATTGAAGTCTTTCAAAAGTGTATAAATACATATTAAAACACTACATGTATATACATTTTAACTGAGTCGTTAAGTCATCGTTAGTCGTTACATGTAAGTGTTGTTTTGAAACCTTTAGGTTAACGATCTTGTTAAATGTTGTTAACCCAATGTTTATAATATCAAATGAGATTTTAAATTATTATATTATCATGATATTATCATGTATGAATATCTCTTAATATGATATATATACATTAAATGTCTTTACAACGATAATCGTTACATATATGTCTCGTTTAAAAATCATTAAGTTAGTAGTCTTGTTTTTACATATGTAGTTCATTGTTAATATACTTAATGATATGTTTACTTATCATAGTATCATGTTAACTATATATATATATCCATATATATGTCATCATATAGTTTTTACAAGTTTTAACGTTCGTGAATCACCGGTCAACTTGGGTGGTCAATTGTCTATATGAAACATATTTCAATTAATCAAGTCTTAACAAGTTTGATTGCTTAACATGTTGGAAACATTTAATCATGTAAATATAAATCTCAATTAATATATATAAACATGGAAAAGTTCGGGTCACTACAGTACCTACCCGTTAAATAAATTTCGTCCCGAAATTTTAAGCTGTTGAAGGTGTTGACGAATCTTCTGGAAATAGATGCGGGTATTTATTCTTCATCTGATCTTCACGCTCCCAGGTGAACTCGGGTCCTCTACGAGCATTCCATCGAACCTTAACAATTGGTATCTTGTTTTGCTTAAGTCTTTTAACCTCACGATCCATTATTTCGACGGGTTCTTCGATGAATTGAAGTTTTTCGTTGATTTGGATTTCATCTAACGGAATAGTGAGATCTTCTTTAGCAAAACATTTCTTTAAATTCGAGACGTGGAAAGTGTTATGTACAGCCGCGAGTTGTTGAGGTAACTCTAGTCGGTAAGCTACTGGTCCGATACGATCAATAATCTTGAATGGTCCAATATACCTTGGATTTAATTTCCCTCGTTTACCAAATCGAACAACGCCTTTCCAAGGTGCAACTTTAAGCATGACCATCTCTCCAATTTCAAATTCTATATCTTTTCTTTTAATGTCAGCGTAGCTCTTTTGTCGACTTTGGGCGGTTTTCAACCGTTGTTGAATTTGGATGATCTTCTCGGTAGTTTCTTGTATAATCTCCGGACCCGTAATCTGTCTATCCCCCACTTCACTCCAACAAATCGGAGACCTGCACTTTCTACCATAAAGTGCTTCAAACGGCGCCATCTCAATGCTTGAATGGTAGCTGTTGTTGTAGGAAAATTCTGCTAACGGTAGATGTCGATCCCAACTGTTTCCGAAATCAATAACACATGCTCGTAGCATGTCTTCAAGCATTTGTATCATCCTTTCACTCTGCCCATCAGTTTGTGGATGATAGGCAGTACTCATGTCTAGACGAGTTCCTAATGCTTGCTGTAATGTCTGCCAGAATCTTGAAATAAATCTGCCATCCCTATCAGAGATAATAGAGATTGGTATTCCATGTCTGGAGATGACTTCCTTCAAATACAGTCGTGCTAACTTCTCCATCTTGTCATCTTCTCTTATTGGCAAGAAGTGTGCTGATTTGGTGAGACGGTCAACTATTACCCAAATAGTATCAAAACCACTTGCAGTCCTTGGCAATTTAGTGATGAAATCCATGGTAATGTTTTCCCATTTTCATTCCGGGATTTCGGGTTGTTGAAGTAGACCTGATGGTTTCTGATGCTCAGCTTTGACCTTAGAACACGTCAAACATTCTCCTACGTATTTAGCAACATCGGCTTTCATACCCGGCCACCAAAAATGTTTCTTGAGATCCTTGTACATCTTCCCAGTTCCAGGATGTATTGAGTATCTGGTTTTATGAGCTTCTCTAAGTACCATTTCTCTCATATCTCCAAATTTTGGTACCCAAATCCTTTCAGCCCTATACCGGGTTCCGTCTTCCCGAATATTAAGATGCTTCTCCGATCCTTTGGGTATTTCATCCTTTAAATTTCCCTCTTTTAAAACTCCTTGTTGCGCCTCCTTTATTTGAGTAGTAATGTTATTATGAATCATTATATTCATAGATTTTACTCGAATGGGTTCTCTGTCCTTCCTGCTCAAGGCATCGGCTACCACATTTGCCTTCCCCGGGTGGTAACGAATCTCAAAGTCGTAATCATTCAATAATTCAATCCACCTACGCTGCCTCATATTCAGTTGTTTCTGATTAAATATGTGTTGAAGACTTTTGTGGTCGGTATATATAATACTTTTGACCCCATATAAGTAGTGCCTCCAAGTCTTTAATGCAAAAACAACCGCGCCTAATTCCAAATCATGCGTCGTATAATTTTGTTTCGTGAATCTTCAATTGTCTAGACGCATAAGCAATCACCTTCGTTCGTTGCATTAATACACAACCGAGACCTTGCTTTGATGCATCACAATAAATCACAAAATCATCATTCCCTTCAGGCAATGACAATATAGGTGCCGTAGTTAGCTTTTTCTTCAATAACTGAAACGCTTTCTCTTGTTCATCATTCCATTCAAATTTCTTCCCTTTATGCGTTAATGCAGTCAAGGGTTTTGCTATTCTGGAAAAGTCTTGGATGAACCTTCTGTAGTAACCAGCTAGTCCTAAAAACTGGCGTATGTGTTTCGGAGTTTTCGGGGTTTCCCACTTTTCAACAGTTTCTATCTTTGCCGGATCCACCTTAATACCTTCTTTGTTCACTATGTGACCGAGGAATTGAACTTCTTCCAACCAAAATGCACACTTTGAAAACTTAGCGTACAATTCTTCCTTCCTCAATACTTTTAACACCTTTCTCAAATGTTCACCGTGTTCTTGGTCATTCTTTGAGTAAATAAGTATGTCATCAATGAAAACAATGACAAACTTGTCAAGGTATGGTCCACACACTCGGTTTATAAGGTCCATGAACACAGCTGATACATTAGTTAAACCAAACGGCATGACCATAAACTCATAATGACCGTAACGTGTTCTGAAAGCAGTCTTTGGAATATCATCTTCTTTCACCCGCATTTGATGATACCCGGAACGTAAGTCAATCTTTGAATAAACAGACGAGCCTTGTAGTTGATCAAATAAGTCATCGATTCTCGATAGTGGGTAGCGGTTCTTGATGGTAAGTTTGTTTAACTCTCGGTAGTCGATACACAACCTGAATGTACCATCTTTCTTCTTGACAAACAAAACAGGAGCTCCCCACGGTGATGTGCTTGGTCGAATGAAACCACGCTCTAAAAGTTCTTGTAATTGGCTTTGTAGTTCTTTCATCTCACTGGGTGCGAGACTGTAAGGAGCACGAGCTATTGGTGCAGCTCCTGGTACAAGATCTATTTGAAATTCAACGGATCGATGTAGGGGTAATCCCGGTAATTCTTTCGGAAATACATCAGGAAATTCTTTTGCGACGGGAACATCATTGATGCTCTTTTCTTCAGTTTGTACTTTCTCGACGTGTGCTAGAACAGCATAGCAACCTTTTCTTATTAGTTTTTGTGCCTTCAAATTACTAATAAGATGTAGCTTCGTGTTGCCCTTTTCTCCGTACACCATTAAGGGTTTTCCTTTTTCTCGTATAATGCGAATTGCATTTTTGTAACAAACGATCTCCGCTTTCACTTCTTTCAACCAGTCCATACCGATTATCATATCAAAACTCCCTAACTCTACTGGTATCAAATCAATCTTAAATATTTCGCTAACCAGTTTAATTTCTCGATTCCGACATATATTATCTGCTGAAATTAATTTACCATTTGCTAATTCGAGTAAAAAATTTACTATCCAAAGGCGTCAATGGACAACTTAATTTAGCACAAAAATCTCTACTCATATAGCTTCTATCCGCACCCGAATCAAATAAAACGTAAGCAGATTTATTGTCAATAAGAAACGTACCCGTAACAAGCTCCGGGTCTTCCTGTGCCTCTGCCGCATTAATATTGAAAACTCTTCCACGGCCTTGTCCATTCGTGTTCTCCTGGTTCGGGCAATTTCTAATAATGTGGCCCGGTTTTCCACATTTATAACAAATTACATTGGCATAACTTGCTCCGACACTACTTGCTCCGCCATTACTCGTTCCGACACCATTTGTTCCTTTCGTTCTATTAACCCCTGGTCCGTAGACCTCACACTTCGCCGCGCTATGACCATTTCTTTTACACTTGTTGCAAAATTTGGTGCATAACCCCGAGTGATTATTTTCACACCTTTGGCATAGCTGCTTCTGATTGTTGTTGTTGTTGCGGTTATTATTGTTGTTGGGATGATTGTTGTAGTTGCTATTGTTGTTGTTGTTGTTGTTGTTGGGCCGTTTGTTGTAGTTGCGATTGATGTTACGATTGTTGGGATAATTGTTGCGATTATTGTTGTAATTGCTGTTGTTGTTGTATTGGTGATTCTTATCACCGTTTTCCTCCCACTTTCTTTTGACTTGCTTCACATTGGCCTCTTCAGCAGTCTGTTCTTTAATTCTTTGTTCAATTTGGTTCACGAGTTTGTGAGCCATTCTACATGCCTGTTGTATGGAGGCGGGCTCGTGTGAACTTATATCTTCTTGGATTCTTTCCGGTAATCCTTTCACAAACGCGTCGATCTTCTCTTCCTCATCTTCGAATGCTCCCGGACACAATAGGCACAATTCTGTGAATCGTCTTTCGTACGTGGTAATATCAAATCCTTGGGTTCGTAACCCTCTAAGTTCTGTCTTGAGCTTATTGACCTCGGTTCTGGGACGGTACTTCTCGTTCATCAAGTGCTTGAATGCTGACCACGGTAGTGCGTACGCATCGTCTTGTCCCACTTGCTCTAGATAGGTATTCCACCATGTTAACGCAGAACCTGCGAAGGTATGCGTAGCGTACTTTACTTTGTCCTCTTCAGTACACTTACTTATGGCAAACACCGATTCGACCTTCTCGGTCCACCGTTTCAATCCGATCGGTCCTTCGGTTCCATCAAATTCCAAAGGTTTGCAGGCAGTGAATTCTTTGTAGGTGCATCCTACACGATTTCCTGTACTGCTAGATCCAAGGTTATTGTTGGTATGTAGCGCAGCCTGTACTGCGGCTATGTTTGAAGCTAGAAAAGTACAGAATTCCTCTTCATTCATATTCACGGTGTGTCGAGTAGTCGGTGCCATTTCCTTCAAAATATTTAAATGGAACAAGTTAATCATACAGAATATTAAGAGTAGTTAATAGTATTTCGTAGCATAATATGAACTCATTTATAAAAGCTTTTTCTTCATATTAGCGTTTTATAAGTTTAAATTCGGGTAGTACCTACCCGTTAAGTTCATACTTAGTAGCTAATATACAATTCAACTACTACAATTCTATATGAAAAACTGATTATAATAATATTTCGCGTTCAAACTTTTATACAATATTTTACAAACTTACAATACCGCTTATTTTACATAAAGCATGAAATATAGCACACAATAACTTTGATACAAGATAGTTGTGAAGATAATTCTAGCTAGTACACAAGTCGTTCAGCAAAGGCAATAAAGACACGTAATTCATAGGTCCAGAAACAAGTCATGCATTCTGGTTTTACTAGGACTACTTCCCATCCTTGGTCTTGTGCAACATAACCGTTATGGCCGTTGATAAGACAGCGTGTTGTAACGTCGTCAAAGGGACGAGGGTTACGTAATGTCCAACAGTCCCGTAATAATCTAAAAACCTCATTTCTTACCCCAATTACCGACTCCGTCACTTGTGGAAACGTTTTGTTTAATAGTTGTAGCCCGATATTCTTGTTCTCACTTTGGTGAGAAGCGAACATTACTAATCCGTAAGCATAACATGCTTCTTTATGTTGCATGTTAGCCACTTTTTCTAAATCACGAAGTCCAATATTCGGATATATTGAGTCAAAATAATTTCTTAACCCGTTGCGTAAAATAGCATTTGGGTTCCCCGCAATATATGCGTCAAAGTAAACACATCGTAACTTATGGGTTTCCCAATGTGATATCCCCCATCTTTCAAACGAAAGTCTCTTATAAACCAAGACATTCTTGGAACGTTCTTCGAATGTCTTACAAACTGATCTCGCCTTAAATAGTTGTGCCGAGGAATTCTGGCCGACTCTAGACAAGATTTCATCAATCATGTCTCCGGGTAGGTCTCTTAAAATATTGGGTTGTCTATCCATTTTGTGTTTTTAAACTGTAAAATAGACAAGAGTTAGATTCATAAAAAAATACTTATTAATACAAGCAATTTTTACATATATCATAAAGCATACGAACACTATATTACATATATTACACCACACGAATACAACTATCTTATTCCGACTCGCTCGTTTCTTCTTCTTCGGTTTTGGTTCATTTTGCCAAGTTTCTAGGGATATATGATGTTCCCCTAATACGAGCCGTCGTTGTCCACATTGGTTTAGAAAAACCTGGTGGTTTAGAGGTTCCCGGGTCATTGTTACAACTTAAGGACTTCGGGCGTTGACGATACATATAAAGTTCATCGGGGTTGGAATTAGATTTCTCTATTTTTATGCCCTTTCCCTTATTATTTTCTTTTGCCTTTTTAAATTCAGTTGGGGTAATTTCTATAACATCATTGGAATTCTCGTCGGAATCCGATTCATCGGAGAATTGGTAATCCTCCCAATATTTTGCTTCCTTGGCGGAAACACCATTGACCATAATTAACCTTGGTCGGTTGGTTGAGGATTTTCTTTTACTTAACCGTTTTATTATTTCCCCCACCGGTTCTATTTCTTCATCCGGTTCCGATTCTTCTTTCGGTTCCGATTCTTCTTCCGGTTCCGACTCTTCTTCCGGTTCCTCCTCGGGAACTTGTGAATCAGTCCACGAATCATTCCAATTTACATTTGACTCTTCATTATTATTAGGTGAGTCAATGGGACTTGTTCTAGAGGTAGACATCTATCACATAATATCAAACGCGTTAAGAGATTAATATATCACATAATATTCACATGTTAAAAATATATAGTTTCCAACAAAATTTGTTAAGCAATCATTTTTCAAGTAAACACGGTCGAAGTCCAGACTCACTAATGCATCCTAACAAACTCGATAAGACACACTAATGAAAAATTCTGGTTCTCTAAGACCAACGCTCGGATACCAACTGAAATGTCCCGTTCTTATTGATTAAAAACGTTCCATATTAATTGATTTCGTTGCGAGGTTTTGACCTCTATATGAGACGTTTTTCAAAGACTGCATTCATTTTTGAAACAAACCATAACCTTTATTTCATAAATAAAGGTTTAAAAAGCTTTACGTAGATTATTAAATAATGATAATCTAAAATATCCTGTTTACACACGACCATTACATAATGGTTTACAATACAAATATGTTACATCGAAATCAGTTTCTTGAATGCAGTTTTTACACAATATCATACAAACATGGACTCCAAATCTTGTCCTTATTTTAGTATGCAACAGCGGAAGCTCTTAATATTCACCTGAGAATAAACATGCTTTAAACGTCAACAAAAATGTTGGTGAGTTATAGGTTTAACCTATATATATCAAATCGTAACAATAGACCACAAGATTTCATATTTCAATACACATCCCATACATAGAGATAAAAATCATTCATATGGTGAACACCTGGTAACCGACATTAACAAGATGCATATATAAGAATATCCCCATCATTCCGGGACACCCTTCGGATATGATATAAATTTCGAAGTACTAAAGCATCCGGTACTTTGGATGGGGTTTGTTAGGCCCAATAGATCTATCTTTAGGATTCGCGTCAATTAGGGTGTCTATTCCCTAATTCTTAGATTACCAGACTTAATAAAAAGGGGCATATTCGATTTCAATAATTCAACCATAGAATGTAGTTTCACGTACTTATGTCTATTTTGTAAATCATTTATAAAACCTGCATGTATTCTCATCCCAAAAATATTAGATTTTAAAAGTGGGACTATAACTCACTTTCACAGATTTTTACTTCGTCGGGAAGTAAGACTTGGCCACTGGTTGATTCACGAACCTATAACAATATATACATATATATCAAAGTATGTTCAAAATATATTTACAACACTTTTAATATATTTTGATGTTTTAAGTTTATTAAGTCAGCTGTCCTCGTTAGTAACCTACAACTAGTTGTCCACAGTTAGATGTACAGAAATAAATCGATAAATATTATCTTGAATCAATCCACGACCCAGTGTATACGTATCTCAGTATTGATCACAACTCAAACTATATATATTTTGGAATCAACCTCAACCCTGTATAGCTAACTCCAACATTCACATATAGAGTGTCTATGGTTGTTCCGAAATATATATAGATGTGTCGACATGATAGGTCGAAACATTGTATACGTGTCTATGGTATCTCAAGATTACATAATATACAATACAAGTTGATTAAGTTATGGTTGGAATAGATTTGTTACCAATTTTCACGTAGCTAAAATGAGAAAAATTATCCAATCTTGTTTTACCCATAACTTCTTCATTTTAAATCCGTTTTGAGTGAATCAAATTGCTATGGTTTCATATTGAACTCTATTTTATGAATATAAACAGAAAAGTATAGGTTTATAGTCGGAAAAATAAGTTACAAGTCATTTTTGTAAAGGTAGTCATTTCAGTCGAAAGAACGACGTCTAGATGACCATTTTAGAAAACATACTTCCACTTTGAGTTTAATCATAATTTTTGGATATAGTTTCATGTTCATAATAAAAATCATTTTCTCAGAATAACAACTTTAAAATCAAAGTTTATCATAGTTTTTAATTAACTAACCCAAAACAGCCCGCGGTGTTACTACGACGGCGTAAATCCGGTTTTACGGTGTTTTTCGTGTTTCCAGGTTTTAAATCATTAAGTTAGCATATCATATAGATATAGAACATGTGTTTAGTTGATTTTAAAAGTCAAGTTAGAAGGATTAACTTTTGTTTGCGAACAAGTTTAGAGTTAACTAAACTATGTTCTAGTGATTACAAGTTTAAACCTTCGAATAATTGTTATGAACATCATTACTACCTTAAGTTCCTTGGATAAACCTACTGGAAAAGAGAAAAATGGATCTAGCTTCAATGGATCCTTGGATGGCTCGAAGTTCTTGAAGCAGAATCATGACACGAAAACAAGTTCAAGTAAGATCATCACTTGAAATAAGATTGTTATAGTTATAGAAATTGAACCAAAGTTTGAATATGATTATTACCATGTATTAGAATGATAACCTACTGTAAGAAACAAAGATTTCTTGAGGTTGGATGATCACCTTACAAGATTGGAAGTGAGCTAGCAAACTTGAAAGTATTCTTGATTTTATGAAACTAGAACTTTTGGAATTTATGAAGAACACTTAGAACTTGAAGATAGAACTTGAGAGAGATCAATTAGATGAAGAAAATTGAAGAATGAAAGTGTTTGTAGGTGTTTTTGGTCATTGGTGTATGGATTAGATATAAAGGATATGTAATTTTGTTTTCATGTAAATAAGTCATGAATGATTACTCATATTTTTGTAATTTTATGAGATATTTCATGCTAGTTGCCAAATGATGGTTCCCACATGTGTTAGGTGACTCACATGGGCTGCTAAGAGCTGATCATTGGAGTGTATATACCAATAGTACATACATCTAAAAGCTGTGTATTGTACGAGTACGAATACGGGTGCATACGAGTAGAATTGTTGATGAAACTGAACGAGGATGTAATTGTAAGCATTTTTGTTAAGTAGAAGTATTTTGATAAGTGTATTGAAGTCTTTCAAAAGTGTATAAATACATATTAAAACACTACATGTATATACATTTTAACTGAGTCGTTAAGTCATCGTTAGTCGTTACATGTAAGTGTTGTTTTGAAACCTTTAGGTTAACGATCTTGTTAAATGTTGTTAACCCAATGTTTATAATATCAAATGAGATTTTAAATTATTATATTATCATGATATTATCATGTATGAATATCTCTTAATATGATATATATACATTAAATGTCTTTACAACGATAATCGTTACATATATGTCTCGTTTAAAAATCATTAAGTTAGTAGTCTTGTTTTTACATATGTAGTTCATTGTTAATATACTTAATGATATGTTTACTTATCATAGTATCATGTTAACTATATATATATATCCATATATATGTCATCATATAGTTTTTACAAGTTTTAACGTTCGTGAATCACCGGTCAACTTGGGTGGTCAATTGTCTATATGAAACATATTTCAATTAATCAAGTCTTAACAAGTTTGATTGCTTAACATGTTGGAAACATTTAATCATGTAAATATCAATCTCAATTAATATTTATAAACATGGAAAAGTTCGGGTCACTACATCACGGTGCCAGATAAAGGTGAAAAAGTGTTAGATAACTTCTATGCAGGGATAATGGGGCGAAAGGTAAAACCTTTCATGGAGGTTGCGCTAGCTAATAAAAAGTTTGCGCCCTATATTGCTAACTATGTGCCTGAATCTCCTCCTATCATTCCTTTGACGATGGGATGGTATGATGGCACAACAGGTCCAGATGATTTCTTACAAAGGTATAAAGGAATTGTGTGTGCTCAGGCTTGGAACGATGAAAACAAGTGTCTTGAATTACAAACTTTGCTACAAGGAGTCACGAGGGAATGGTTTAGTAATTTGCCACTACCGCTCGTTACTTCCTATAACGATCTTCGAGCACGTTTCTTGTTAAACTTCTAGAATATGCGTGCCCACAAGAGGACGCATGTTGAATGTCATGATATCCGACAGCTGGCAAGAGAGTCCCTTGGGCAGTTCATAGATCGATATACTAAGGAGGTCGCAAATATGGCTGGACTTCCCGAAAGCCAAAAAGTATTCGGTTTTATACACGGTTGTGTAAAGAGCGACATCTTGCTCTGTGGAAATGCCTGTGCATGAAGGTCCCCTACACCTTAGCAGAAGCCATCAAAGAAGCGCACGAGCATATGTGTGCGAGAGAAGATACTACTCGGAATAGGGGGAAAAATTCCGATAGCAGAGGTAACAAATATGATGATTCTTATCGCGGGAAAATAGGGGGATCTAAGCGTAAAGGTGGCAATTATAGTCAGGGCTCTGCGTCATCAAAATACAATAACAAATTTCAAAAGTCAAGCAACTCTGATCAGGGGAAGGTTACTTCCCAAGTCAGAACTTCACGATCATGCGCGAATTGACTAAAACACCAAAGGTAATCGTATCTACTGAACCGATCTGTGTGATATTTGCGGCTCCTGCCAAAATGTCAAAATACGCTAGGAGAGACAAGTCAAAATTTTGTGAATTTCATGACGATTATGGACGCAAAATTGATCGTTGCAAATCTTTTATTGAAAAGGTGATCGAATGTCTAAGGAAGGGTGAGCTTAATCACCTAAAACCAGTGAAAAAGCAAGGAGCTACATCACAAACCAACCAATCATAGAAAGCTGCACCGAACCAAAAGAAAGGCAGTGATAAAAACTCTGATAAAACGATAAATATGGTGCACGCATGGCACTCTGGTCAAAGGCGTAAAGTCGAGCAATTGGAGGAATTGGAAGCGGGGTCGCATCACCGATTGCGAGTATAATGTGCGACGATTAAACATTGACACAGGTAGTAATGTCGATGTAGTGTATGAGCACTGCTTCAAGCAACTCCCAACGACTATCATGTAGTGACCCGAACTTTTTCATGTTTATATATATATTAAATGAAATTGTTATTTACATGATTAAGTATTTCTAACATGTTAAGCAATCAAACTTGTTAAGACTTGATTAATTGAAATAGGTTTCATATAGACAATTGACCACCCAAGTTGACCGGTGATTCACGAATGTTAAAACTTGTAAAAACTATACGATGACATATATATGGTTATATATATAGTTAACATGATTTTATTATAAGTGTGTATCTCATTAGGTATTTTAATAATGAGTTATATACATAAAAATGAGACTATTAATTTAAGAAACTCGAAAACGATATATATAACGATTATCGTTATAACAACGTCTTACTAGGTACATATGAATCATATTAAGATATTGATACACTTGGTTAATTATGTTAAATGATAAGTAAATATATTATTAAGTGTATTAACAATGAAATACATATGTAAAAATAAGACTACTAACTTAATGATTTCAAAACGAGACATATATGTAACGATTATCGTTGTAATGACATTTAACTGTATATATATCATACTAAGATATATTATATATCATAATATCATGATAATATAACAATTTAACATCTCATTTGTTATAATAAATATTGGGTTAACAACATTCAACAAGATCGTTAACCTAAAGGTTTCAAAACAACATTTACATGTAACGACTAACGATGACTTAACGACTCAGTTAAAATGTATATACATGTAGTGTTTTAATATGTATTCATACACTTTTGAAAGACTTCAAGACACTTATCAAAATACGTCTACTTAACAAAAATGCTTACAATTACATCCTCGTTCAGTTTCATCAACAATTCTACTCGTATGCACCCGTATTCGTACTTGTACAATACACAGCTTTTAGATGCATGTACTATTGGTATATACACTCCAATGATCAGCTCTTAGCAGCCCATGTGAGTTACATAACATATGTGGGAAGCATCATTTGGCAACTAGCATGAAATATCTCATAAAATTACAAAAATATGAGTAATCATTCATGACTTATTTACATGAAAACAAAATTACATATCCTTTATATCTAATCCATACACCAACGACCAAAAACACCTACAAACACTTTCATTCTTTAATTTTCTTCAACTAATTGATCTCTCTCAAGTTCTATCTTCAAGTTCTAAGTGTTCTTCATAAATTCCAAAAGTTCTAGTTTCATAAAATCAAGAATACTTCCAAGATTGCAAGTTTACTTCCAAGTTTTCTAAATCCATTCCAAGTAATCATCCAAGATCAAGAAACCTTTGTTACTTACAGTAGGTTATCTATCTAATATAAGGTAATAATCATATTCAAACTTTAATTCAATTTCTATAACTATAACAATCTTATTTCGAGTGGAAATCTTACTTGAAATTGTTTTCGTGTCATGATTCTGCTTCAAGAACTTTCAAGCCATCCAAGGATCCTTTGAAGCTAGATCTATTTTTCTCATTTCCAGTAGGTTTATCCAAGGAACTTGAGGTAGTAATGATGTTCATAACATCATTCGATTCATACATATAAAGCTATTTTATTCGAAGGTTTAAACTTGTAATCACTAGAACATAGTTTAGTTAATTCTAAACTTGTTCGCAAATAAAAGTTAATCCTTCTAAATTAACTTTTAAAATCAACTAAAAAAATGTTCTATATCTATATGATATGCTAACTTAATGATTTAAAACCTGGAAACACGAAAAACACCGTAAAACCGGATTTACGCCGTCGTAGTAACACCGCGGGCTGTTTTGGGTTAGTTAATTAAAAACTATGATAAACTTTGATTTAAAAGTTGTTATTTTGAGAAAATGATTTTTATTATGAACATGAAACTATATCCAAAAATTATTGTTAAACTCAAAGTTTAAGTATGTTTTCTAAAATGGTCATCTAGACGTCGTTCTTTCGACTGAAATGACAACCTTTACAAAAACGACTTGTACCTTATTTTTCTGACTATAAACCTATACTTTTTCTGTTTAGATTCATAAAATAGAGTTCAATATGAAACCATAGCAATTTGATTCACTCAAAACGGATTTAAAATGAAGAAGTTATGGGTAAAACAAGATTAGATAATTTTTCTCATTTTAGCTACGTGAAAATTGGTAACAAATCTATTCCAACCATAACTTAATCAACTTATATTGTATATTATGTAATCTTGAGATACCATAGACACGTATACCATGTTTTGACCTATCATGTCGACACATCTATATATATTTCGGAATAACCATAGACACTCTATATGTGAATGTTGGAGTTAGCTATACAGGGTTGAGGTTGATTCCAAAATATATATAGTTTGAGTTGTGATCAATACTGAGATACGTATACACTGGGTCGTGGATTGATTCAAGATAATATTTATCGATTTATTTCTGTACATCTAACTGTGGACAACTAGTTGTAGGTTACTAACGAGGACAGCTAACTTAATAAACTTAAAACATCAAAATATATTAAAAGTGTTGTAAATATATTTTGAACATACTTTGATATATATGTATATATTGTTATAGGTTCGTGAATCAACCAGTGGCCAAGTCTTACTTCCCGACGAAGTAAAAATCTGTGAAAATGAGTTATAGTCCCACTTTTAAAATCTAATATTTTTGGGATGAGAATACATGCATGTTTTATAAATGATTTACAAAATAGACACAAGTACGTGAAACTACATTCTATGGTTGAATTATCGAAATCGAATATACCCCTTTTTATTAAGTCTAGTAATCTAAGAATTAGGGAACAGATACCCTAATTGACGCGAATCCTAAAGATAGATCTATTGGGTCTAACAAACCCCATCCAAAGTACCGGATGCTTTAGTACTTCGAAATTTATATCATATCCGAAGGGTGTCCCGGAATGATGGGGATATTCTTATATATGCATCTTGTTAATGTCGGTTACCAAGTGTTCACCATATGAATGATTTTTATCTCTATGTATGGGATGTATATTGAAATATGAAATCTTGTGGTCTATTGTTACGATTTGATATATATAGGTTAAACCTATAATTCACCAACGTTTTTGTTGACGTTTAAAGCATGTTTATTCTCAGGTAAATACTAAGAGCTTCCGCTGTTGCATACTAAAATAAGGACACGATTTGGAGTCCATGTTTGTATGATATTGTGTAAAAACTGCATTCAAGAAACTGATTTCGATGTAACATATTTGTATTGTAAACCATTATGTAATGGTCGTGTGTAAACAGGATATTTTAGATTATCATTATTTGATAATCTACGTAAAACTTTTTAAACCTTTATTTATGAAATAAAGGTTATGGTTTGTTTTAAAAATGAATGCAGTCTTTGAAAAACGTCTCATATAGAGGTCAAAACCTCGCAACGAAATCAATTAATATGGAACGTTTTTAATCAATAAGAACGGGACATTTCAGTTGGTATCCTAGCGTTGGTCTTAGAGAACCAGAAAATTTGCATTAGTGTATCTTATCGAGTTTGTTAGGATGCATTAGTGAGTCTGGACTTCGACCGTGTTCTCTTTAAAAATGATTGCTTAACAATTTTGTTGGAAACTATATATTTTTAACATATGAATATTATGTGATATATTAATCTCTTAACGTGTTTGATATTATGTGATAGATGTCTACCTCTAGAACAAGTCCCATTGACTCACCTAATAATAATGAACAGTCAAATGTAAATTGGAATGATTCGTGGACTGATTTACAAGTTCCCGAAGAGGAACCGGAAGAAGAGTCGGAACCGGAAGAAGAATCGGAACCGGAAGAAGAATCGGAACCGGAAGAAGAAATAGAACCGGTGGGGGAAATAATAAAACGGTTAAGTAAAAGAGAATCCTCAACCAACCGATCAAGGTTAATTATGGTCAATGGTGTTTCCGCCAAGGAAGCAAAATATTGGGAGGATTACCAATTCTCCGATGAATCGGATTCCGACGAGAATTCCGATGATGTTATAGAAATTACCCCAACTGAATTTAAAAAGGCAAAAGAAAATAATAAGGGAAAGGGCATAAAAATAGAGAAATCTAATTCCAACCCCGATGAACTTTATATGTATCGTCAACCCCCGAAGTCCTTAAGTTGTAACAATGACCCGGGAACCTCTAAACCACCAGGTTTTTCTAAACCGTTGTGGAAAACGACAGCTCGTATTAGGGGAACATCATATATCCCTAGAAACTTGGCAAAACGAACCAAAACCGAAGAAGAAGAAACGAGCGAGTCGGAATAAGATAGTTGTATTCGTGTGGTGTAATATATGTAATATAGTGTGCTTATGCTTTATGATATATGTAAAAATTGCTTGTATTAATAAGTAATTTTTTTATGAATCTAACTCTTGTCTATTTTACAGTATAAAAACACAAAATGGATAGACAACCTAATATTTTAAGAGACCTACCCGGAGACATGATTGATGAAATCTTGTCTAGAGTCGGTCAGAATTCCTCGGCACAACTATTTAAGGCGAGATCAGTTTGTAAGACATTCGAAGAACGTTCCAAGAATGCCTTGGTTTATAAAAGGCTTTCGTTCGAAATATGGGGGATATCACATTGGGAAATCCATAAGTTACGATGTGTTTACTTTGACGCATATATTGCGGGGAACCCAAATGCTATTTTACGCAACGGGTTAAGAAATTATTTTGACTCAGTATATCCGAATATAGGACTTCGTGATTTAGAAAAAGCGGCTAACATGCAACATAAAGAAGCATGCTATGCTTACGGGTTAGTAATGTTCGCTTCTCACCAAAGTGAGAAAAAGAACATCGGGCTACAACTATTAAACAAAACGTTCCCACAAGTGACGGAGTCGGTAATTGGGGTAAGAAATGAGGTTTTAGGTTATTACGAGACTGTTGGTCATTACGTAACCCTCGTCCCTTTGACGACGTTACAACACGCTGTCTTATCAAGGGCCATAACGGTTATGTTCCACAAGACCAAGGATGGGAAGTAGTCCTAGTAAAACCAGAATGCATGACATGTTTCTGGACGTATGAATTACGTGTCTTTATTGCCTTTGCTGAACGACTTGTGTACTAGCTAGAATTATCTTCACAACTATCTTGTATCAAAGTTACTGTGTGCTATATTTCATGCTTTATGTAAAATAAGCGGTATTGTAAGTTTGTAAAATATTGTATAAAAGTTTGAACGCGAAATATTATTATAATCAGTTTTTCATATAGAATTGTAGTAGTTGAATTGTATATTAGCTACTAAGTATGAACTTAACGGGTAGGTACTACCCGAATTTAAACTTATAAAACGCTAATATGAAGAAAAAGCTTTTATAAATGAGTTCATATTATGCTACGAAATACTATTAACTACTCTTAATATTCTGTATGATTAACTTGTTCCATTTGACTATTTTGAAGGAAATGGCACCGACTACTCGACACACCGTGAATATGAATGAAGAGGAATTCCGTACTTTTCTAGCTTCAAACATAGCCGCAGTACAGGCTGCGCTACATACCAACAATAACCTTGGATCTAGCAGTACAGGAAATCGTGTAGGATGCACCTACAAAGAATTCACTGCCTACAAACCTTTGGAATTTGATGGAACCGAAGGACCGATCGGATTGAAACGGTGGACTGAGAAGGTCGAATCGGTGTTTGCCATAAGTAAGTGTACTGAAGAGGACAAAGTGAAGTACACTATGCATACCTTCACAGGTTCTACGTTAACATGGTGGAATACCTATCTAGAGCAAGTGGGACAAGATGATGCGTACGCACTACCGTGGTCAGCATTCAAGCACTTGATGAACGAGAAGTACCGTCCCAGAACCGAGGTCAATAAGCTCAAGACAGAACTTAGAGGGTTACGAACCCAAGGATTTGATATTACCACGTACGAAAGAAGATTCACAGAATTGTGCCTATTGTGTCCGGGAGCGTTCGTAAACGAGGAAGAGAAGATCGACGCTTTTGTGAAAAGATTATCGGAAAGAATCCAAGAAGATATAAGTTCACACGAGCCCGCCTCCATACAACAGGCATGTAGAATGGCTCACAAACTAGTGAACCAGATTGAAGAAAGAATTAAAGAACAGACTGCTGAAGAGGCCAATGTGAAGCAAGTCAAAAGAAAGTGGGAGGAAAACGGTGATAAGAATCACCAATACAACAACAACAGCAATTACAACAATAATCGCAACAATTATCCTAACAATCGCAACATCAATCGCAACTACAACAAACGGCCCAACAACAACAACAACAACAACAACAACAACAACAACAGCAACTACAACAATCATCCCAACAACAATAACAACCGCAACAGCAACAACAATCAGAAGCAGCTATGCCAAAGGTGTGAAAAGTATCACTCGGGGTTCTGCACCAAATTTTGCAACAAGTGTAAAAGAAATGGTCATAGCGCGGCAAAGTGTGAGGTCTACGGTGTGATGACCCGGGAATTTTTGACTAAATTTAAACTTAATCTTTATATGATTTCGATACGATAAGCAAAGCCTGTAATATTGAGTCTCTAAATTTTAGGAACAGTTTACATGAAGCTATTTGACCTTTGATCGACCCCCGACGATTCACAAACAAATGTGTGTAAATAAAAATGTAAATATATATAAGTATGATACAAAAACAATCATGCTGTTAATAAAACGAATCTATGTAAATATATATTTAGAATATTTGTATACAATTAAGAAATTATGTATATTGTATTAAATATTCGAACATGTTATATGAATATTACATAATTAATAATAGGTAATGTAATATATTAAATGTAATTAGAGGTTAAACATATAATATTAATATTATTACTTCTATTACTATCAATAATATCAATATGAATATCAAAATCAGTATTAGTCATTTTATTATTTTCAATAGATAATATAGGAAAGTTGATACATATAAATTGTTGTGATGTTATTGTTATCATTAATAACATCATTAATATATTATAATGAGTAATAAAAGTTGATTAAAATTGTTATTATTATTATTTTTGTATCATTAAAATCATTACTATCATTATGGATATTATTAGAAAATAATACAAATTATGATTTGTATCATTAATATTATTATTATTATTATTATTATTATTATTATTATTATTATTATTATTATTATTATTATTATTATTATTGTTATTATTATATTATTTACTCATTATACTTATTATTAGTATTACTTTATTATTAGTATTACATTATTTTGATATTTATTAAAAGAGTAATCATAATCTATAAATATAATAATAATTATCTAAATAAAAGAGAAATACAATTAAAAAATATAAATACGGATGTATGTAATTACAGATATATGAATAACAGATATATATGTATATATAAATGTTTATATACAAATAATATATATATATATATATATATATATATATATATATATATATATATATATATACGGGTATATACAGATAATTACGTTCTATTTAACAACCCCATTCAAAAATATTCTTTTGTCTCTAAACTTGCTAAAAATTCGGATTCCATCACAGATATACCCAAAGATCTTGTTAACAATCGACATCAAGTTGTATTATTTTTAATTCTTTTATCTGATTTCCTGTCCTTCATCTCTGAGCACAGATTTCCTTGTCGACCATATTCACTAAACAACAAACATGTATACTGCTCCAATTATTCATAATTATCGCTTTTATAGGTGTTAATAACCACTGCTAATCGATGACTACTATATCACGCCTTTCGTTTTCTGTTTTTTTATTTCTTTGTTTCTTCTGCTTGAATTGGTTGAATACAATTATGCTATAACACATCTTCAGTAAACACAATCGAAAAAGAAAAAGAAAAAAAAAACAGAGATATATCTATATTTGTTTTTCCCCTTCTTTCTTCCTGTCATAACCGAAAACCCTCAATCATAAATCCATTTTTTTTAAAACTTCTCAATACGAATTAAGTACTGTAATTGGTTCACTTATTGACTCCTAAACCTTGTAAATCATCACCATGAAACACCACTATCCTAAACCCTTGCTATCAGAACATTAATAAATCGATTACCTATTTGATGAACCGACATCAGGATCGATGGATGATAATTAGATCGGTGATGATAGATAGATTGATGCACCACTGTCGCCGCTGTTATTCTATTTCCTGTCAAAATCGCCTAACCAAACCGGCACTATTTTTTTTTCTTTCTTTTCCTGTACCTGTCGGTTGAAGAGAAGAAAAAAAAAAAAAGGGGATCGATTTTTTTTTTTTGTTTACAGAAAAGATGTATTACTCTATAACAGATCACATAAATAGATTTAAAGTTTTGGGATTATGGGCCGTGAATTGCACTTGGGCCAAGGACACAATTACATAGATGGGCTTGAGTGTGGGTCTGATGGAAATAATACGGGTTATATCAATTACTGTGAGGTTATAAAACAGAACATGGGCAACAGCCCAGCGGTCAAGTGTGTGTTTGTGGGAGCGAGAGGTCGGGTGTTCGAGTCCCAACTTGGGCAGTTTGATATCTTTTTGAGCCTTTAAGGTTGAAAACATTTTTGTTATACTTATTATTATTTATTTTTAATATTATTATTATTATTATTATTATTATTATTATTATTATTATTATTATTATTGTTATTGTTATTATTAGTTAATGATAATATTACTAGTATTATAATTATTGTTATCATTGGTATTAATATATGTATCATAAATATTATTGTCAATTTAGTATTATCCTTAAGTATTATTATTTTTATTATTATTATCATCATTAATTATTATAAGTATTAAAAATATTATTAGTAGTAGTAAACTTATCATTTTAGTATTATTATTATCAGTATGACTATGAATATGATTAACATTAATATTATTATGAAAGTAATAAGGATATATTATTATTATCATTAATATTAAAATTTGTATCATTTTATTAAAATTTGTATTATCAATATAATTATAATTATTAATATCATACGTATCCTTAATATTGTTATAAGTAATATCATAAATATTATCATTAGTAATATTATGATTTTCATTGTTAATACATTTATTATAAAAAATTTATTATCATTACTATCAATTCTACTAAGGTTATCAATAAAACTATCAATATTATTATTGTTAGAAATAGTTTATGAATATAAAAATAAAAGTTTTACTAATGTTGTTAAGACTATAAGTGTAAAAATAAAGATTTTTATATACAAAGATATATTCAATTACATAACTTAATTATATTAATATCTCTATTTATATAGCATGAAAATGTATAAATAAATAATGAAACTTATAAATTATTAATATAACAAATACATTATTAATAATAAATAGATTTATTCGATTACAATAATATGTTTTAATACATATATGAATGATATAGGTTCGTGAATCCGAGGCCAACCCTGCTTTGTTCAATATAGTCATATGTATTTTTACTACAAAATACATTAGGTGAGTTTCATTAATCCCTTTTTAAATGCTTTTGCAATATATATTTTTGGGACTGAGAATACATGCACTGTTTTTATAACTGTTTTACGAAATAGACACAAGTAATTGAAACTACATTATATGGTTGAATTATCGAAATCGAATATGCCCCTTTTTATTAAGTCTGGTAATCTAAGAATTAGGGAACAGACACCCTAATTGACGCAAACTCTAAAGATAGATCTATCGGGCCCAACAAGCCCCATCCAAAGTACCGGATGCTTTAGTACTTCGAAATTTATATCATGTCCGAAGGAGGATCCCGGAATGATGGGGATATTCTTATATGCATATTGTGAATGTCGGTTACCAGGTGTTCAATCCATATGAATGATATTTTTGTCTCTATGTATGGGACGTATGTTTATGAGAAATGGAAATATGAAATCTTGTGGTCTATTAAAATTATGAAATGATTATTTATGATAAACTAATGAACTCACCAACCTTTTGGTTGACACTTGAAAGCATGTTTATTCTCAGGTACGAAAGAAATCTTCCGCTGTGTATTTGCTCATTTTAGAGATATTATTTGGAGTCATTCATGACATATTTCAAAAGATGTTGCATTCGAGTCGTTGAGTTCATCAAGATTATTATTAAGTCAATTATAGTAGAATATATTACGAAATGGTATGCATGTTTTCAACTTTTGATGTAATGAAAGATTGTATTTTCAAAAACGAATGTAATGTTTGTAAAATGTATCATATAGAGGTCAAGTACCTCGCGATGTAATCAACTGTTGTGAAACGTTTATAATTGATATGGACTTTGCTCGGATGGATTAGGACGGGTCTTGACAGTTGGTATCAGAGCAGAGGTCTTAGCGAACCAGGTCTGCATTAGTGTGTCTAACTGATAAGTCGTTAGGATGCATTAGTAAGTCTGGACTTCGACCGTGTCTGCATGTCAAAAGTTTTGCTTATCATTTCGTGTCGAAATTTCCTGCTTATCACTCTTAGTCTAGACACATCTTACTGCATTGATTGCATAGACAGTGTATAGATAAATTCATATCTTAGCGTACCTGTTATTGTTACCTTTGCCTAACAGCTTCCATAGATTCCTCCGTAACTTATGGGATTATAGTACTATATATGCATATGTAAATCATGTATTGCAGGGTACTAATCTACATCCTATAATCTATTCCTTATCGAAAATCCTTCATCTGATCGTATGAGATGAATTCCTCAACCATTTCGAGTGCCTCAGATTCCGATAGTTATTTCGATAGTTATTCCGACAGCTATTCCGATATGGATTTCCACTCGAAATTCGAATGCAGTGTAACCGGAATGGAGCAACCAGTCAACCATCCCTAATTCATCTGATGGGTTCGTAGTTGACTTAATCAATGGAGACGCGCAGAAGGCGATTCCTTCCACTAACTGAATTCACCTTTTGGTGAAGAACCTGAAGCACTTACCGGCGAACCTGTTCGTAACACCATTTTCACCCTCATTTCCCGAATATCTCGCCACGAGTATATCATAACTCAGATTCTAAACCTTATTCATTCGCTCGTTCCTACCGACAATCATCCCGGAGTAATAAAAGTCAACAAGTTCCACGCCCGAGTTGTAGCCTTGGAAAATATGGTGCAAAACGTACCAACTTCAGCAACATCAACATCATCAACAGTATCACCAGCAACAACATAAACCACAACAACACACGCCTCAACGTCACAATCTATACCTCAAACTTAATCATCGTTCTACGTATCGTTCTACATCAATTATCTTCGTTCAGTATGGCGATTATGTAATCTCTAATGTTTTAGAGATTATCTATTCTTGTTCTAACAATAAATCAGATGAGTTTAATATCACATTAACTCATTAAATCCATGATTGCATCTGAAGAAAATATATATGTATATATATTTTCATAAAGATTGTAATTAAAATTTTTTCGTACAAACTGTTAATGGTGAAAATATTTTAACGGGTAGGTAATACCCGAGAAATATTTAGATTTCACATTAATATGTTATACTGTACATTCTTCAATTCAGATTCAACTGTCATTAACTATACTACTTACATCCACCGATATACTATCCGTTCACCAATGAATAGCTATTTTTCCTTCAAATTCAATTTCATATTTGGATTTTGACCTATCAGAATCCAACAAGTGGCATAATGAAGAAATAATAGACACAATAAAAATTGATTAGAAACAGACTAATTAGCAATATGAAATTTTGTTAAGAATCCACGCTAACAAAATCCTAGCTAACTGTTCCTAGCTAACTGATTACATTTTTCTTATCGCAATTTAATTATCGCAATTTACATTCTCGCAATTTTATTTATCGTCATTTAATTTCTGTTATTTACTTTACGCACTTTATTTATCGTTATTTAATTTCTGTTATTTATTTTACGCACTTTAAATATCGGGACACGTATACAAGGTTTTGATATATCATATCGACGCATTTATATATATTATTTGGAATAACCATAGACACTCTATATGCAGTAATGAACGAGTTCTCTATACAGGGTTGAGGTTGATTCTACAATAATATATATAATTTGAGTTGTGATCGAGTCTGAGACGTATACGGGTCACGACACATATTAATTAATTCGAACATTATATATTAAACTATATATGAATTATTGGACTGTCAACCATGGACTATCGACTGTGGACTAATAACATTGGACAATTAAAATGAATTAAAATATTGATTATAACATATGAAACTAAACAATTCTTCAAGTTTGCCACTTGATTTCATCTTAAACCTCATTTGTATTTTGACAATTCCAATCTACGTTCAAACTTTTCATGATTCTTGAAAACATCTCAATCGAGAGGATGAACCAACCGCACATCATTTACGGAAGGGAAGAGTGATGCATATAGCTATGCACCTGAAAACACTCGGAACCTGAGTAAACATTTAACATGTATTTGTGTTAGATCCTTTAGCATTATTATTACCCAAAATAACTTTACAATCCCTTTTCAAGGTAGTAAATTTTGTCACAGCTCCAGCAAGTCAACTTCGACTTTTCACTCGGATTAGCCTTATTATAACCTCGATATATAAGTTTGCCTGTCGGCATCGTTACCGGAGAACCGTTTATATTTCACCACATTAGTAGTAAAATTACCATCAACTTCAATGAATTTGAACTTTCCGGAAAAAAAAATCATTATATTCATTGAAACCCCATCTTGTATTCATCTATACCCCGTAACAATAATTGCCATACCAATTACCGGGAATCAACAATCAGTGTTTCGAATCTCGTAGCATTTCTACATCAATAGTTATATGTATACATATACCAATTATCTCCTAGAATTACTATCTTCAATTCTGAAATTTTGAAAAGGCACCCAGTTTACGAATCGATTCTCTGAATGTTGAAAAAAAAAATGAATGAAGTAGCAGAAACTTTAGGCAACCGTAAACGACCTTAGTCGTCAGAAGTTTAATGATAAAGAATAATATGTTAGAAAAGCTCAGAAACATTGGAACTGGAAAACGGATAAAGTTAACCATGAAGGAGATCAAGGACAAATACAAGGACCATACCCTATATTCAAAGAATCCAGATAATTCTGGATCCGATGAAATCTTTAGAGAATATCTTGCTCTGAGGTCATGTTAAAATCTTGCGGAATTTTTTTTTCATCAACCATCGAACCAAGAAATTTCAAAATATCATCATCAATATCTTCGATATTTCTTAAGATATTTTCATAACTATTCTTATCTGAAATCATTAATCTCTTCGTGCTATCAGTATTATATCATATAGAAACTGTTAGTTTCTATATTCTGTAAACTTCGAGCTTAAAATATGAATGTTACTAAAGTAATGTTGGGAACTGATGCATGAGTTAGTATAATATAATGACACTTGATCAACGTGATTATATTACAGTAAGTTATGCAGAGTTTCTGAATGGAACATGATGATTCACAGATTATAACGTCATCATGTGTCATGTTACATAACTCTTTCATTCTGATTAATTTCTGAACATATCAAGAAAATATATTCTTGATAGTTCTATCCTCAGTGATTTTGATAAATTTGAAAATCAAAATTTTGCTATCACGTTCTTTCCTGCTTAGAACATTATAATCATTCGAAACCCTATATCTACGAATTCTGGACCATTATTCGCTTGATTTAAAGTCAGGAAGAGAAAACAAAAGAATGAATCTCCGAAATAGAAATGGGGGGTATAAATCGCAGCAAATGGGAGAGAGAGCATTAACTGTGGATGACAATGATTATTGCAGACAGAAGCAGGGACGTTGAAATATAAAGGAGAATATAAAGCCTGATAACCACACATTAATTACAAACTGTGGATATTAATACGAATAGCAATATAAAGACACGGTATAATTAAGAATAGTATCACCCCAAGGTAATAGTAGAAGTAAACAGATTCTTCGGGTGGAAGATTGAAAAGAAGGTTGACAGAAAAGATAATTAGAAAAATATCAAGGATTAGAACTGGATTAAGCATTTTCAGAATCTTTTGGATGTATGAAACAAGAAGGAAAGTATAGGAATGGTGAGAATCATGAAACGGAAGAGTTTAATTTATAATGGAAATTTCAGACAGAGTAATCGAAGCAGATCACCGTATTTAATTAGAGAGATCTTAATTTCCTTATTCGCAGAAGAATCAGATCTTATAGATTTCCATGATTTTCTTTTAAATTCCTTGAATTCCGGAATCCAATCAAGACAACATCAAAAGTAAAGACGCACCTTGTTTTCTAAATTTAATCGTGACTACGTCAAAAGTTATGGAAAAATTTCCATTTCTTCATCTCGATCTTTTGTGATAGCTTCATTCATACGCTTCGATTAATCGAATCATTTTATCTATATTACTCAATGATGATAGGACTCTATTTATCAACTCATATTCGTCAAGAAAATGTTTTTATTGTTAACCATGACCACCTCACTCAAATTTCGGGACGAAATTTCTTTAACGGGTAGGTACTGTGATGACCCGGGAATTTTTGACTAAATTTAAACTTAATCTTTATATGATTTCGATACGATAAGCAAAGCCTGTAATATTGAGTCTCTAAATTTTAGGAACAGTTTACATGAAGCTATTTGACCTTTGATCGACCCCCGACGATTCACAAACAAATGTGTGTAAATAAAAATGTAAATATATATAAGTATGATACAAAAACAATCATGCTGTTAATAAAACGAATCTATGTAAATATATATTTAGAATATTTGTATACAATTAAGAAATTATGTATATTGTATTAAATATTCGAACATGTTATATGAATATTACATAATTAATAATAGGTAATGTAATATATTAAATGTAATTAGAGGTTAAACATATAATATTAATATTATTACTTCTATTACTATCAATAATATCAATATGAATATCAAAATCAGTATTAGTCATTTTATTATTTTCAATAGATAATATAGGAAAGTTGATACATATAAATTGTTGTGATGTTATTGTTATCATTAATAACATCATTAATATATTATAATGAGTAATAAAAGTTGATTAAAATTGTTATTATTATTATTTTTGTATCATTAAAATCATTACTATCATTATGGATATTATTAGAAAATAATACAAATTATGATTTGTATCATTAATATTATTATTATTATTATTATTATTATTATTATTATTATTATTATTATTATTATTATTATTATTATTATTATTATTGTTATTATTATATTATTTACTCATTATACTTATTATTAGTATTACTTTATTATTAGTATTACATTATTTTGATATTTATTAAAAGAGTAATCATAATCTATAAATATAATAATAATTATCTAAATAAAAGAGAAATACAATTAAAAAATATAAATACGGATGTATGTAATTACAGATATATGAATAACAGATATATATGTATATATAAATGTTTATATACAAATAATATATATATATATATATATATATATATATATATATATATATATATATACGGGTATATACAGATAATTACGTTCTATTTAACAACCCCATTCAAAAATATTCTTTTGTCTCTAAACTTGCTAAAAATTCGGATTCCATCACAGATATACCCAAAGATCTTGTTAACAATCGACATCAAGTTGTATTATTTTTAATTCTTTTATCTGATTTCCTGTCCTTCATCTCTGAGCACAGATTTCCTTGTCGACCATATTCACTAAACAACAAACATGTATACTGCTCCAATTATTCATAATTATCGCTTTTATAGGTGTTAATAACCACTGCTAATCGATGACTACTATATCACGCCTTTCGTTTTCTGTTTTTTTATTTCTTTGTTTCTTCTGCTTGAATTGGTTGAATACAATTATGCTATAACACATCTTCAGTAAACACAATCGAAAAAGAAAAAGAAAAAAAAAACAGAGATATATCTATATTTGTTTTTCCCCTTCTTTCTTCCTGTCATAACCGAAAACCCTCAATCATAAATCCATTTTTTTTAAAACTTCTCAATACGAATTAAGTACTGTAATTGGTTCACTTATTGACTCCTAAACCTTGTAAATCATCACCATGAAACACCACTATCCTAAACCCTTGCTATCAGAACATTAATAAATCGATTACCTATTTGATGAACCGACATCAGGATCGATGGATGATAATTAGATCGGTGATGATAGATAGATTGATGCACCACTGTCGCCGCTGTTATTCTATTTCCTGTCAAAATCGCCTAACCAAACCGGCACTATTTTTTTTTCTTTCTTTTCCTGTACCTGTCGGTTGAAGAGAAGAAGAAAAAAAAAAGGGGATCGATTTTTTTTTTTTGTTTACAGAAAAGATGTATTACTCTATAACAGATCACATAAATAGATTTAAAGTTTTGGGATTATGGGCCGTGAATTGCACTTGGGCCAAGGACACAATTACATAGATGGGCTTGAGTGTGGGTCTGATGGAAATAATACGGGTTATATCAATTACTGTGAGGTTATAAAACAGAACATGGGCAACAGCCCAGCGGTCAAGTGTGTGTTTGTGGGAGCGAGAGGTCGGGTGTTCGAGTCCCAACTTGGGCAGTTTGATATCTTTTTGAGCCTTTAAGGTTGAAAACATTTTTGTTATACTTATTATTATTTATTTTTAATATTATTATTATTATTATTATTATTATTATTATTATTATTATTATTATTATTATTGTTATTGTTATTATTAGTTAATGATAATATTACTAGTATTATAATTATTGTTATCATTGGTATTAATATATGTATCATAAATATTATTGTCAATTTAGTATTATCCTTAAGTATTATTATTTTTATTATTATTATCATCATTAATTATTATAAGTATTAAAAATATTATTAGTAGTAGTAAACTTATCATTTTAGTATTATTATTATCAGTATGACTATGAATATGATTAACATTAATATTATTATGAAAGTAATAAGGATATATTATTATTATCATTAATATTAAAATTTGTATCATTTTATTAAAATTTGTATTATCAATATAATTATAATTATTAATATCATACGTATCCTTAATATTGTTATAAGTAATATCATAAATATTATCATTAGTAATATTATGATTTTCATTGTTAATACATTTATTATAAAAAATTTATTATCATTACTATCAATTCTACTAAGGTTATCAATAAAACTATCAATATTATTATTGTTAGAAATAGTTTATGAATATAAAAATAAAAGTTTTACTAATGTTGTTAAGACTATAAGTGTAAAAATAAAGATTTTTATATACAAAGATATATTCAATTACATAACTTAATTATATTAATATCTCTATTTATATAGCATGAAAATGTATAAATAAATAATGAAACTTATAAATTATTAATATAACAAATACATTATTAATAATAAATAGATTTATTCGATTACAATAATATGTTTTAATACATATATGAATGATATAGGTTCGTGAATCCGAGGCCAACCCTGCTTTGTTCAATATAGTCATATGTATTTTTACTACAAAATACATTAGGTGAGTTTCATTAATCCCTTTTTAAATGCTTTTGCAATATATATTTTTGGGACTGAGAATACATGCACTGTTTTTATAACTGTTTTACGAAATAGACACAAGTAATTGAAACTACATTATATGGTTGAATTATCGAAATCGAATATGCCCCTTTTTATTAAGTCTGGTAATCTAAGAATTAGGGAACAGACACCCTAATTGACGCAAACTCTAAAGATAGATCTATCGGGCCCAACAAGCCCCATCCAAAGTACCGGATGCTTTAGTACTTCGAAATTTATATCATGTCCGAAGGAGGATCCCGGAATGATGGGGATATTCTTATATGCATATTGTGAATGTCGGTTACCAGGTGTTCAATCCATATGAATGATATTTTTGTCTCTATGTATGGGACGTATGTTTATGAGAAATGGAAATATGAAATCTTGTGGTCTATTAAAATTATGAAATGATTATTTATGATAAACTAATGAACTCACCAACCTTTTGGTTGACACTTGAAAGCATGTTTATTCTCAGGTACGAAAGAAATCTTCCGCTGTGTATTTGCTCATTTTAGAGATATTATTTGGAGTCATTCATGACATATTTCAAAAGATGTTGCATTCGAGTCGTTGAGTTCATCAAGATTATTATTAAGTCAATTATAGTAGAATATATTACGAAATGGTATGCATGTTTTCAACTTTTGATGTAATGAAAGATTGTATTTTCAAAAACGAATGTAATGTTTGTAAAATGTATCATATAGAGGTCAAGTACCTCGCGATGTAATCAACTGTTGTGAAACGTTTATAATTGATATGGACTTTGCTCGGATGGATTAGGACGGGTCTTGACATACGGACCAGGGGTTAACAGAACGAAAGGAACAAATGGTGTCAGAACGAGTAATGGCGGAGCAAGTAGTGTCGGAGCAAGTTATGCCAATGTAGTTTGTTATAAATGTGGAAAACCGGGCCACATTATTAGAAATTGCCCGAACCAGGAGAACACGAATGGACAAGGCCGCGAAAGAGTTTTCAATATTAATGCGGCAGAGGCACAGGAAGAACCGGAGCTTGTTACGGGTACGTTTCTTATTGACAATAAATCTGCTTACGTTTTATTTGATTCGGGTGCGGATAGAAGCTATATGAGTAGAGATTTTTGTGCTAAATTAAGTTGTCCATTGACGCCGTTGGATAGTAAATTTTTACTCGAATTAGCAAACGGTAAATTAATTTCAGCAGATAATATATGCCGGAATCGAGAAATTAAACTGGGTAGCAAAATATTTAAGATTGATTTGATACCAGTAGAGTTAGGGAGTTTTGATGTAATAGTTGGCATGGACTGGCTGAAGAAGTGAAAGCGGAGATCGTTTGTTACAAAAATGCAATTCGCATTGTACGAGAAGAAGGAGAACCCTTAATGGTGTACGGAGAAAAGGGCAACATGAAGCTACATCTTATTAGTAATTTGAAGGCACAAAAACTAATAAGAAAAGGTTGCTATACTGTTCTAGCACACGTCGAGAAAGTATAAACTGAAGAAAAGAGCATCAATGATGTTCCCGTCACAAAAGAATTTCCCGATGTATTTCCGAAAGAATTACCGGGACTACCTCCACATCGATCTGTTGAATTTCAAATAGCTCTTGTACCAGGAGCTGCACCAATAGCTCGTGCTCCTTATAGACTCGCACCCAGCGAGATGAAAGAACTGCAAAGCCAACTGCAAGAACTATTAGAACGTGGTTTCATTCGACCAAGCACATCACCATGGGGAGCTCCTGTTTTGTTTGTCAAGAAGAAGGATGGTACATTTAGGTTGTGTATTGACTACAGAGAGTTGAACAAACTTACCATCAAAAACCGCTACCCACTACCGAGAATCGACGATTTATTTGATCAACTACAAGGCTTGTCTGTCTATTCAAAGATTAACTTACGTTCCAGGTATCATCAAATGCGGGTGAAAGAAGATGATATTCCAAAGACTGCTTTCAGAACACGTTACGGTCATTACGAGTTTATGGTCATGCCGTTTGGTTTAACTAATGCACCAGCTGTGTTCATGGACCTTATGAACCGAGTGTGTGGACCATACCTTGACAAGTTTGTCATTGTTTTCATTGATGACATACTTATTTACTCAAAGAATGACCAAGAACACGGTGAACATTTGAGAAAGGTGTTAGAAGTATTGAGAAAGGAAGAATGGTACGCTAAGTTTTCAAAGTGTGCATTTTGGTTGGAAGAAGTTCAATTCCTTGGTCACATAGTGAACAAAGAAGGTATTAAGGTGGATCCGGCAAAGATAGAAACTGTTGAAAAGTGGGAAACCCCGAAAACTCCGAAACACATACGCCAGTTTTTAGGACTAGCTGGTTACTACAGAAGGTTCATCCAAGACTTTTCCAGAATAGCAAAACCCTTGACTGCATTAACGCATAAAGGGAAGAAATTTGAATGGAAGGATGAACAAGAGAAAGCGTTTCAGTTATTGAAGAAAAAGTTAACTACGGCACCTATATTGTCATTACCTGAAGGGAATGATGATTTTGTGATATATTGCGACGCCTCAAAGCAAGGTCTCGGTTGTGTATTAATATAACGAACAAAAGTAATTGCTTATGCGTCTAGACAATTGAAGATTCACGAACAAAATTATACGACGCATGATTTGGAATTAGGCGCGGTTGTTTTTGCATTAAAGACTTGGAGGAACTACTTATATGGGGTCAAAAGTATTATATATACCGACCACAAAAGTCTTCAATACATATTTAATCAAAAACAACTGAATATGAGGCAGCGTAGGTGGATTGAATTGTTGAATGATTACGACTTTGAGATTCGTTACCACCCGGGGAAGGAAAATGTGGTAGCCGACGCCTTGAGCAGAAAGGACAGAGAACCCATTCGAGTAAAATCTATGAATATAATGATTCACACTAACCTTACTACTCAAATAAAGGAGGCGCAACAAGGAGTTTTAAAAGAGGCAAATTTAAAGGATGAAATACCCAAAGGATCGGAGAATTTGGGCTGAAAGAATTTGGGTACCAAAATTTGGAGATATGAGAGAAATGGTACTTAGAAAAGCTCATAAAACCAGATACTCAATACATCCTGGAACGGGGAAGATGTACAAGGATCTTAAGAAACATTTTTGGTGGCTGGGTATGAAAGCTGATGTTGCTAAATACGTAGGAGAATGTTTGACGTGTTCTAAGGTCAAAGCTGAGCATCAGAAACCATCAGGTCTACTTCAACAACCCGAAATCCCGGAATGGAAATGGGAAAACATTACCATGGATTTCATCAATAAATTGCCAAGGACTGCAAGTGGTTTTGATACTATTTGGGTAATAGTTGATCGTCTCAACAAATCAGTACACTTCCTACCAATAAGAGAAGATGACAAGATGGAGAAGTTAGCACGACTGTATTTGAAGGAAGTCGTCTCCAGACATGGAAAACCAATCTCTATTATCTCTGATAGGGATGGCAGATTTATTTCAAGATTCTGGCAGACATTACAGCAAGCATTAGGAACTCGTCTAGACATGAGTACTGCCTATCATCCACAAACTGATGGGCAGAGCGAAAGGACGATACAAACGCTTGAAGACATGCTACGAGCATGTGTTATTGATTTCGGAAACAGTTGGGATCGACATCTACCGTTAGCAGAATTTTCCTACAACAACAGCTACCATTCAAGCATTGAGATGGCGCCGCTTGAAGCACTTTATGGTAGAAAGTGCAGGTCTCCGATTTGTTGGAGTGAAGTGGGGGATAGACAGATTACGGGTTCGGAGATAATACAAGAAACTACCAAGAAAATCATCCAAATTCAACAAAGATTGAAAACCGCCCAGAGTCGACAAAAGAGCTACGCTGACATTAAAAGAAAAGATATAGAATTTGAAATTTGAGAGATGGTCATGCTTAAAGTTGCACCTTGGAAAGGTGTTGTTCGATTTGGTAAACGAGGTAAATTAAATCCAAGGTATATTGGACCATTCAAGATTATTGATCGTGTCGGACCAGTAGCTTACCGACTTGAATTACCTCAACAACTCGCGGCTGTACATAACACTTTCCACGTCTCAAATTTGAAGAAATGTTTTGCTAAAGAAGATCTCACTCTTCCGTTGGACGAAATCCAAATCAATGAAAAACTTCAATTCATTGAAGAACCCGTCGAAATAATGGATCGTGAGGTTAAGAGACTTAAACAAAACAAGATACCGATTGTTAAGGTTCGATGGAATGCTCGTAGAGGACCCGAGTTCACCTGGGAGCGTAAAGATCAGATGAAGAAGAAATACCCGCATTTATTTCCAGAAGATACGTCAACAACTCCAACTGCTTAAAATTTCGGGACGAAATTTATTTAACGGGTAGGTACTGTAGTGACCCGAACTTTTTCATGTTTATATATATATATTAAATGAAATTGTTATTTACATGATTAAGTGTTTCCAACATGTTAAGCAATCAAACTTTTTAAGACTTGATTAATTGAAATAGGTTTCATATAGACAATTGACCACCCAAGTTGACCGGTGATTCACGAACGTTAAAACTTGTAAAAACTATACGATGACATATATATGGTTATATATATAGTTAACATGATTTTATTATAAGTATGTATCTCATTAGGTATTTTAACAATGAGTTATATACATAAAAATGAGACTATTAATTTAGGAAACTCGAAAACGATATATATAACGATTATCGTTATAACAACGTCTTACTAGGTACATATGAATCATATTAAGATATTGATACACTTGGTTAATTATGTTAAATGATAAGTAAATATATTATTAAGTGTATTAACAATGAAATACATATGTAAAAATAAGACTACTAACTTAATGATTTCGAAACGAGACATATATGTAATGATTATCGTTGTAACGACATTTAACTGTATATATATCATACTAAGATATATTATATATCATAATATCATGATAATATAACAATTTAACATCTCATTTGTTATAATAAATAATGGGTTAACAACATTCAACAAGATCGTTAACCTAAAGGTTTCAAAACAACATTTACATGTAACGACTAACGATGACTTAACGACTCAGTTAAAATGTATATACATGTAGTGTTTTAATATGTATTCATACACTTTTGAAAGACTTCAAGACACTTATCAAAATACTTCTACTTAACAAAAATGCTTACAATTACATCCTCGTTCAGTTTCATCAACAATTCTACTCGTATGCACCCGTATTCGTACTCGTACAATACACAGCTTTTAGATGTATGTACTATTGGTATATACACTCCAATGATCAGCTTTTAGCAGCCCATGTGAGTCACCTAACACATGTGGGAACCATCATTTGGCAACTAGCCTGAAATATCTCATAAAATTACAAAAATATGAGTAATCATTCATGACTTATTTACATGAAAACAAAATTACATATCCTTTATATCTAATCCATACACCAACGACCAAAAACACCTACAAACACTTTCGTTCTTCAATTTTCTTCATCTAATTGATCTCTCTCAAGTTCTATCTTCAAGTTCTAAGTGTTCTTCATAAATTCCAAAAGTTCTAGTTTCATAAAATCAAGAATACTTCCAAGATTGCAAGTTTACTTCCAAGTTTTCTAAATCCATTCCAAGTAATCATCTAAGATCAAGAAACCTTTGTTACTTACAGTAGGTTATCTTTCTAATACAAGGTAATAATCATATTCAAACTTTAATTCAATTTCTATAACTATAACAATCTTATTTCGAGTGGAAATCTTACTTGAAATTGTTTTCGTGTCATGATTCTGCCTCAAGAACTTTCAAGCCATCCAAGGATCCTTTGAAGCTAGATCTATTTTTCTCATTTCCAGTAGGTTTATCCAAGGAACTTGAGGTAGTAATGATGTTCATAACATCATTCGATTCATACATATAAAGCTATCTTATTCGAAGGTTTAAACTTGTAATCACTAGAACATAGTTTAGTTAATTCTAAACTTGTTCGCAAATAAAAGTTAATCCTTCTAATTTGACTTTTAAAATCAACTAAACACATGTTATATATCTATATGATATGCTAACTTAATGATTTAAAACCTGGAAACACAAAAAACACCGTAAAACCGGATTTACGCCGTCGTAGTAACACCGCGGGCTGTTTTGGGTTAGTTAATTAAAAACTATGATAAAATTTGATTTAAAAGTTGTTATTCTGAGAAAATTATTTTTATTATGAACATGAAATTATATCCAAAAATTATGGTTAAACTCAAAGTGGAAGTATGTTTTCTAAAATGGTCATCTAGACGTCGTTCTTTCGACTGAAATGACTACCTTTACAAAAATGACTTGTAACTTATTTTTTCGACTATAAACCTATACTTTTTCTGTTTATATTCATAAAATAGAGTTCAATATGAAACCATAGCAATTTGATTCACTCAAAACGGATTTAAAATGAAGAAGTTATGGGTAAAACAAGATTGGATAATTTTTCTCATTTTAGCTACGTGAAAATTGGTAACAAATCTATTCCAACCATAACTTAATCAACTTATATTGTATATTATGTAATCTTGAGATACCATAGACACGTATACAATGTTTCGACCTATCATGTTGACACATCTATATATATTTCGGAACAACCATAGACACTCTATATGTGAATGTTGGAGTTAGGTATACAAGGTTGAGGTTGATTCCAAAATATATATAGTTTGAGTTGTGATCAATACTGAGATACGTATACACTGGGTCATGGATTGATTCAAGATAATATTTATCGATTTATTTCTGTACATCTAACTGTGGACAACTAGTTGTAGGTTACTAACGAGGACAGCTGACTTAATAAACTTAAAACATCAAAATATATTAAAAGTGTTGTAAATATATTTTGAACATACTTTGATATATATGTATATAGGTTCGTGAATCAACCAGTGGCCAAGTCTTACTTCCCGACGAAGTAAAAATCTGTGAAAGTGAGTTATAGTCACACTTTTAAAATCTAATATTTTTGGGATGAGAATACATGCAGGTTTTATAAATGATTTACAAAATAGACACAAGTACGTGAAACTACATTCTATGGTTGAATTATCGAAATCGAATATGCCCCTTTTTATTAAGTCTGATAATCTAAGAATTAGGGAACAGACACCCTAATTAACGCGAATCCTAAAGATAGATCTATTGGGTCTAACAAACCCCATCCAAAGTACCGGATGCTTTAGTACTTCGAAATTTATATCATATCCGAAGGGTGTCCTGGAATGATGGGGATATTCTTATATATGCATCTTGTTAATGTCGGTTACCAGGTGTTCACCATATGAATAATTTTTATCTCTATGTATGGGATGTATATTGAAATATGAAATCTTGTGGTCTATTGTTACGATTTGATATATATAGGTTAAACCTATAACTCACCAACATTTTTGTTGACATTTAAAGCATGTTTATTCTCAGGTAAATACTAAGAGCTTCCGCTGTTGCATACTAAAATAAGGACAAGATTTGGAGTCCATGTTTGTATGATATTGTGTAAAAACTGCATTCAAGAAACTGATTTCGATGTAACATATTTGTATTGTAAACCATTATGTAATGGTCGTGTGTAAACAGGATATTTTAGATTATCATTATTTGATAATCTACGTAAAGCTTTTTAAACCTTTATTTATGAAATAAAGGTTATGGTTTGTTTTAAAAATGAATGCAATCTTTGAAAAACGTCTCATATAGAGGTCAAAACCTCGCAACGAAATCAATTAATATGGAACGTTTTTAATCAATAAGAACGGGACATTTTATATCAAGTCCAAGATGCGTGCACCCACTACTATTTTTTCGGGGTGTTCTGGTGAATCAGCATGGCCTTTGGGGTGAATTGAACTTGAACTAGAATTGGTTGACGATGATGACTCAACCCGCACACGATCTGTCCCTGTTGAGTTCTGTGTGGGACACTCTTATTCATGTTACAACGCAATTCTAGGGCAAGTGCCTTTTCTGAAATTAGGCGCAGTACCCTCTAATGTTCACGACATGATCAAGTTTTCTACTAGGTAAGGTATTGCCACCATTCGGACAGAGTCTAGAAGAGTGCTATGCGCTTCGATAACACCACCTAAACCATTGCCTACAATTGATGAGCAGATACAAAGTAGCTCTATCCTTGTTAATTCAAAATATCCTGATAAACGAATTCAGGTTGGGGGCAATCTCTCAGATGAAATTAAGATTCAGCTGTGCGACATACTGATAGCTAATATGGATATATTTGCATGGTGCGAGGATGATATGACTGGGGATCCACGTAATATCGTTGAACATAAGCTGAATGCAAATATGAACCTAACTCCAGTGCGCCAGAAGAAGAGCCCAATGGCGTACGAAAGAAGCGAGTGGTTAAGGTTGGAGGTAGATAAGTTAGTTCATGCGAACATTCTTAGAGAGGTGCGGTATCAAACTTGGGTCGCAAATCCTGTTTTGCTTAAAAAATGATATGGCTCATGGCGCATGTGCGTCGATTTTAAGGACATTAATAAGGCATGTCCTAAAGACAACTATCCCTTGCCTGAGATCGACTGGAAAGTTTAATCTCTTTCTGGTTTCAGGTTCAAATATTTTTTGGATGCGTATAAAGGGTATCCCCAAATTCAGATGGCAGAGATGGATGAGGACAAAACTACATTCCACACCGATTAGGGTATTTATTGCTATACGAAAATGCCCTTCGGGTTGAAAATGTCGGGGCAACATACCAGAGGGTAGTGGATCTGGCGTTTAAGGATCAAATTGATAGAAATGTTGAGGCTTACGTAGATGATTTGGTCATCAAAAGCAATACAGAGGTACAACTACTAGCTAATATCCTAGAGACGTTCAGCTCTCTGAGAAAAATCAATATGAAGCTTAATCCTACAAAATGCAGTTTTGGGGAGGAAGAAGGCAAGTTCTTGGGGCATATAGTTACGCTGAGAGGAATCAAGGAAAATCCCAACAAAATTGAAGGTCTATAACGAATGAATTCCCCAGAATCAAGAAAAGAAGTTCAAAGTTTAATTGGTAAGTTGGTTGCGCTAAAGAGATTCCTGTCAAAAGCCGCGGAGCGGTCATTACCATTTTTCCAGACTCTCAAAAATTCATTGAAAAAGTCGAACTTCAGATGGAATGAAGAGGCTGAAAGAGCTTTTTTCGAGATGAAGTCACTCCTAAAGGAGCTGCATGCTTTGACTGCACCTATAGCGGGAGAGACGTTGATGCTGTATCTTGCGACTTCAAAGGAGGCTATCAGTTTCGTTCTCGTTGCAGATAGGGGGCAAGTATGTCTTATATTAGACTTGAAATAGGTACTGAATGTAATGTTTAACGTGTATTTCCCACTATTTTGGCTCAGGTACATATACCTGTGTATTTTGTAAACAAAGCACTTAGCGGAAGCTAAGTTATCTATCCACCTATTGAAAAACTCGTGTATGCGCTAGTACATACAGCTCGTCGGCTGCGCATGTATTTCCAGGTACACCCAATAAGACAGGTGTAAGTCGCTGCACGTGCATCCCAATCTTTTATTTACACAATCTTATAAGTCACTAAATAAGGGGCTTAAATTAATTGTGATTTTCTGGTGAAATGTGATGACAGGTGTTGTACAAGCCTGATGTTTCGGGTAGATTGGGTAAATGGGCCATTGAATTGGGAGAGCATGAAATCAATTACTCCCCGTTCACGGTAGTAAAAGGCCATACACTTGCAGATTACTTGGCTGAAATAACAGGAGAAGTATAGGCGCTCGCGAAAGCACTGCAATCGATTGTGACAAAAGTTAGGTCTGGGAATTGTATACAGATGGAGCTTGTGGACCCGAAGGCACTGGCGCTAGACTGGTCCTCATGAGTCCTGATGGACAGGAGCAAACTTATGCGCTCAAATTCATGTTTGCTGCGACCAATAATGAGTCCGAATATGAAGCGTTGCTATCAAGGTTGTGCATAGCGCAACAACTTAGAATAAAGCACTTGGATGCATACGTGGACTCACAGTTGGTCGCTAACCAGGTCAATGGATCGTTTGGGGCACATGAAGCCTCTATGCAGCGATACATGGAGCTGTTGCATGAACTTGCAAATGAATTTGATGTTTTCAGGTTAACGCAGGTACCTCGGTGACAAAATAAGAAAGCAGACGCGCTGAGAAAGTTGGTCGCCCTCACCTTCGATCATCTGCGCAAAAATGTGCTGGTTGAAGTGCTAACAGAAAAATCTATTAATGAGAAATCAACTGTTGCGCCCATCGAGGAGGAAAGCCCAAATTGAATGACACCATTAGTGAAATTCTTAACTGAGGGCGAACTTCCGGCAGATGAAAAAAAGCGCGAAAGATTCGCATGAAAGCCCCATGTACGCGTTAATCGAAGGTGTTTTATATAGGAAATCTTATCTAGGGCCAAGCCTGTTGTTCATTAGACCTAATCAGGCTAAAGAGGTTCTTCGAAAAGTTCACGAGGGTTCTTGTGCTTTGCACTCAGGGTACAGAACAATCGCTACAAAGGTAATGCGCCTAGGGTATTACTGGCCCACCATTCATAGTGATGCAGCGAAAACTGTAAGGACGTGCCAATCATGTCAGTAGTATGCACTGATAAGTCGAGCACTGCACCATCCTATGATACCAATAACGGCAGCATGGCCATTCAGTAAATGGGCCATCGACATTGTTGGTCCTATTACTGCGTGCTCAGGTACGCATGAAATAATACACTTGTGTAATACCCTGCAATATACATGCTTTAAAAGTATTTACATTATCATTGCTTGATCAGGAGGAATAAAATTCTTGGTGGTGGCAATTGATTATTTCACCAAATGGGTGGAGGCAAAGGCATTGGCAACAATTACTAGCAGGCGCATTCGTAACTTCTTTTGGAAAGACATTGTGTGCAGGTTTGGTATCCCCAATAAAATTGTCAGCGACAATGTTACTCAATTTGAAGGCGAACCTTTCAGGAGCTGGTGTTAAGACCTGAATATCAAGCAGTCATTTACTTCGATCGCTCACCCACAGGCCAATGGCCAATGTGAAGTAACAAACTGATATATCGTAAGAGAAACAAAAGCGCGCCTGGGCTTGTATGGAAATGAGTGGGTTGATGAGCTCCCGAGTGTTTTGTGGGCACATCGAACTACTCATTAAAATAGCACAGGAGAAACACCGTTCAGCTTGGTTTATGGGACGGAAGCAGTAATCCCCCCTGAGTTAATGGTTCTAACGTAGCGCATACGAAGCTTCGATGAGTCAAGTAAGGCTTGCGCGCTAACCTAGACATGCTAGAATATCGCAGAGAAATAGCTGCCATACGCGAGGCTATCAACAAGCTATAAAATCTCTAAGTATTACGATAAGTGTGTTAAGACTATGTCATTCAGAATTGGGGATTATGTATGGCGCAACAATGAGGAAAGTCGAGCAGAAAATACAGGGAAGCTGGGGACCAACTTGGAAGGCCCTTATGAAGTTATTGCCATAAGTGCAACGAGGTCCTATCTCCTGGCAGGAATAAATGGAGAACGAATACCTCGTACTTGGCATGTAACTAATTTGAAAAGATGTTACATATAATTGTCAGGCTGCAATACCAGGGATTGATCACCCCACCTCTTAAGCACTTGCATTTTTTATTTTACTTAAAATGTTGCTTTATTTACTTGTAAGACAATTCGTATTTCTTTCATAGTTGCAATAAGTTGTCATTTGGATATGACTTGAGAATTTGATTTATTTATTATGAATAAATTTAATTTTTTGAATACAAGTGTTTGGTTACATTTCGACGCACAATATGATAGCAATTACGTGCATCCTGCCTCCTTAAAGGATGATCTCTAGCTCCCGCATGGTATACGCCTGTTTGGTTACAAGGCTAGATTTTAGGGTGGGTAACAGGCATTGGTTTTCCTAGAACAACACACTCTCGCAGACTAGAAAACTGCAAGTCATGACTATAAACGACAAGCATTGGGATTGATTGCCCACTAACCTAAGTGTTGGTTCACCTGGAAGACTCTGAATATTTTACTTAATAATGCAATGAAAAGCGTCGGTTATGTGCACAATAGTATGGCGTCGGTTAGTATTATTAAATTTGGTGTATAAATGAGTATACATTGGTTTGTATGCAAACTAAATTTTAAGTTTTAATGATACGCCTAGTGACGCGAACAACATAATAAGGAAAGATATTGAATTACTTTACTTATTAAAACAAAAGATACAATGCATAGCATTGACTACATTGTACTATTACAAAAAAGTGCTTAAAGCACAAAAGTTAAACTGGCATGTAGGACATTATGATTACAATGAAATTGAAATCTAAACTACGTGGCTTGTCTGGAACGATGCCCTACACTAATGGTAACAATCCTTCGAACCCTCCCCCGTAGTGATCTGGCGGATTGCCCCATGTAAACAGAAAAATAAAAACTAAACTAAGGGAGGGGCACACCCATGGTGTTAAAAGCTCCTCTTGAAGCAAGCTAATAATGAGTGCCCCCCCCCCCCAAGGGCAATGAGCGCAAGGGGACAAAAGCAAAGTATGCTTATGGTGCAACCAAGACCCCTAGGCTCCATACAAAAAATGTTAAAGGGTGCCATACAAAGCACACCCTGCAACCCCCCACAGCAAGCACTAGCTCTCAAGCTTAAAACTTCATCGTCACAAGATCCTGCACTGAGATAGCAGGATCAAAAGCGGCATCCATAAGGGTTTGATTTGAAATGTTTTCTAGCACTTTGCTGGACTCGAGAACTCTTTCGTAAGCAACATCTTTGAGCTAATCAACGATAATTTTAGGAATAATAGCAGGAACTTCGATAGTTTTTGAGATTAAATCCCAAAACCGCAACCGTTCGAGCGCCTTGGTAGCCTTAAGAGCTTCTGTTTAAAACTCTATTACAATAGAGGCATCAAGCGCATGGGTGAAAATGGTTGGAAGCGCTGCGCGTAGATCTCAATAAGTTCGTCGCATTACGTTGCGGTTCGCAGCAGCTTCGCTAACCTAGGTAGTGAGATCATTTTTCTCAAAAGTCAACAAATCAAGATTAGAGGTAGCAACAGCAAGCCCTCCCTCAGTACCTTGTTTTCCTCCTTGTAATCAACCTGCAAAGATAGCAACTCAACTTTTTCTTTCTTCAAAGACTCAACGGTGGCCTCAGCTCTTTCTGTAACATCCCGCGTTTTCCGTTAAATTTATTTTTAACACTGTCTTTTTTTTAATAATATCTTTCGTTATTTAAATTCGTAGTTTCCGTTAACTAACGTTCATAATATTTCCGCTATTTAGTTATAACATCACTCGGTTACTCGAGCATTTTTAAAATATTCGTTTGGTTAATTCACATACCCGCTTTCAAAATTGAGGGACCGAAGTTGCCAAGTGTGCAAACTAGTTGACTAGGTCAACTAGTCAACCAACTCTTTCCACCATTCATTTCCATCTATCTCCTACTTCCTTTTTCTCTCTAGTCACCAAGAACATCAACTTCAACCAACTCACTAATTCATCATCTAAATCGGATTTAGCAAGCAAACATCAAAACAAATTACATATTTGGAATCCTCTCTTCATCCTCTTCGATTTGGTACCAATTTCACTACTTTGGATAAGGTTTCTAAAAACTCTAGATTTCTCTAAATTCGTTTTATATACTTGAAATGGTGTTAGTTAGTGTCTATGGCTCAAGTCTAACAAGAATATATGTTTGGTTTGCTCGATTTGTTGTTTTGGAGTAACTAGCATGAACTTGAAATGGGTGTGCTTAATCTTTAATTTTGGATGAGTTAATGTTGTTTAAATGTTAAAGTTCATGTATTAAAAGTGTTGCTAGCATCATTAGCTTCATTTTGATGTGTAAGTTGATTTAGAAAAGCTTCATTTACAAAATGGTTGAATTCATGATTTTGGTTAGGGTTTGATGAACTTTAAAACGGGATTTTGATGCATTGAATGCTTGTCAATGTTGTTAGTAAGTATTTAATTGTATTGTATGTTTCATTACCTTCAAAACGGCATATCATACATGTAAATTGGTTGCCCGAATCATGAAATACGTTTTACAAACTTGAAACTTTGATTATGAACGTTCATTGAACATTTGATGAGAATTTGATTATTTTAAATGCATGTTTTGATTGATGATATGTACTTAGTTGTGTTCCTTGTCAAATTAGCTTTCCAACGATATAAAATGCGTGTCGTAAGAGTTTACGGTTTGTGATTTATGTAAAAATGAAGTTTGATTTGAGACTTGGACAATTGAGACTGACCAGGTACCATCACCCGTTGATCGCCGCGGCGTGGCAATCCTGGGTCGCGGCGCGACCTAAGCGGTGTTCAGGTTCTGACCTACTTGTCAATTATATGAAAAATGTTTGGCATGCTATGGACCTCCGATTCACATGAGACTTGTTCTAACATGCTTATATATGAATAAAAACCTCAGAAAAATAGTTCGAGACCCAACCCGAACGTGTTGAATTTTTCGTTGACTTTGACTTGACCGAGTTTGACTTTTAGTCAAACTTAACCAAACGTTTATGCAATCATTCTAACCTTCTTTTATACTTGATACTTGCATGAAACTTGACAATGTGATTCACATGCTATTTTAATCGAGTCGTAACGAGCCATAGGACTAATTGAACACATTTCATCCGACCTTGTGTCGTAACCAGTTAATTGATACAACTTACTTGTTTAGGTCAAGGCTAAGCAACAATCATGAACACATTTACTTTGTGAAGTACATTTATACTCGTACACTCGACGTGAGATCATAGTACCATCTTTCAAACAACTTTTATGCTTTAAACTATGGGATGAGAAACATATACGTATCATACTTTTATACTTTGAACACAAGTACAAGGAAACAAACATTCCACAGCGAGTTAGAACAAAAATCCTCAATTCGATTATCATTAGTTACACTTACAGGGTGTAAGCGAGAACTTATATTGTGTGGCCATACGGGTTTGACAAACCCTCATTACGGACGGCTCGCTACCATCTACGGATGAAATATATTTTCGAGAAATAGTGTATGTTCTAACACTATTGTGATGGGGTTCTATGGAAGGAAACGTTAAGTCTTGATAATTGGGTGCTCGCGAACAAACTTTTAGAATGCAAACGATTTAAATAATCAACGTTATGGAAATACAAAATCTTGTGGTTCAAAACAACATTTACAAACACCTATGATTTCACCAACGTTTTTCGTTGACAGTTTTCTATATGTTTCTCAGGTTTATACTTGGCTATTTGATACATGCTTCCGCGTACCTGTAACATCCCAACCCGTTAACCAACCAAATACGCGTATTTTTTTTTTTTTTTTGTATACTCAGTGTAGTGCGCGGCGCGCACCACCCTCTGTGCGCGGCGCGCACAGAGGCCTGGACAGTTCTGATCAACTTGTTCATTTCACGTGAAAAGATCTTCGACTTCCCGACACAATTAGACCAAACGGTTTTCACAACACATTATAATAAGTAAAACTAACACGTTTTGATAATAAACAAGTTTTACGACACCGGGCCCACATCGGCCCGTTTTACGAGTTAAGTACGAAGTACAATTTTTGACCCCAGTTTCTAACACAAAATAAAAGCCGAGCATGGCGATTGGGGATATGCTACCCAATCCTAATCCAAATCCAAAGCAAGTCCACTAATCCCCGCGCTCACCCGAGCCACCGTCTCCAAAGCAAATCTATAAAAAAGTAAACAACGAGAGGGTAAGCTAACGCTTAGTGAAAGCAATAACTATACATATACATATATAATATACCTACTTGCATACACTTACACAAATACCTCATACACGCTAGCAAGTTACATAGCATACCTTCGCAAGTATAACTCTAAATTCTTCAGGACCACAAGCTAGCACCACAAATCATATATATAACTCGAATAATATAAAATGTTACACTACAACACGTCACCATGGTTAACTGATTACACAAGGGAATGGTACTTTGAATTTCCCACCGGTATTCATAACAACCGTTAGTGTACAACGAAATATATCACTAATCCCTAGGCCATTCGGACAACGAAATATCCGTTCAAAGCAATCGTTAGTGTACAACGAAATATATAACTAACTCTTGGTCGGATTGGACAACGAAATATCCGTTCAAAGCAATCGTTAGTGTAGAACAAAATATATCACTAACTCTTGGTCGGATTGGACAACGAAATATCCGTTCAAAGCAATCGTTAGTGTACAACAAAATATATCACTAACTTTGGTGGTATAGACAACGCATACCCGGCCCATCCCCCGCCCTACAAATAGATACATTATATACGCACATGTATAATCATTCCACTCACCTTGTCGCCTTGATGAAATGCTACCGAATAATCCGCAACTCACCGATGAAATGTACCTATTCCATCATCACAATTACAACAACACACTTAGAGTGGATTTACAAACCAACTCAATTCGACCCTTAGTGCAAATTCGACCAATTGCACTTACAAACCCAAAACGCGCCCAAACTACCCAATAATCACTAACACAAGTGAAAATGGTCTTATTATGCCAATTGAACCCAATCTTTAGTGTTAAACACTTATCATTCTCAAAATCAACCAAAACCCCAATTTTGACTCATTTCCAAAATTAGTCTTTCAAATACACAAAATGGGTTCTAACACTTCCATAATCACTAATCCTAGTGATTAAACCCAAATACAAGTCCTAATCATGGCCAATTTATTCACTAACCCAAAATCCACCAACAATAACCAATAACCCGATTACTAGCATCAATAAACTCACTTTATGAGTTTAAATGGGTTTCCTAACAATTTTAAGTTCAAACTCTAACTCGAGTACCAAAATCAACCAATGAAATTCGGAGTTTGAACTTACTGAAACTACCACAACGTAGCCGTGAAGGAGATGAACAACTTTAAAACCCGAGCTTTGGTGAGAATCCAACTCCTTCTTCCCCAAATGAAGCTTTCTCTCTCTAAACTCTTCTCTCACTAGGGTTTGGAGATAAGAGTGATGAATGGATGTGAAATTGATCCACATTTGGATCCAAACCAGTTGATATGGCCACAGATCCTACCCCAAGTGAAATGACCAAAATGCCCATAATTAAACTCAAAAAACAGAAAAATAGAATCCTGTCGCTGGCAGTGTGCGCGGCGCGCTCACTTAGTGGTCTGAGCAGTTTCCTGAGCTTTTTAATTTACGCCATGCACTATACATTTATGTACGCCATTTGCACTCTATGTACCATGAATATTTGGGTGTTACAACTCTCCCCCACTTAGAATCGATCACGTCCTCGTGATCCTCGTCACTTAACCGTCCGGATCTACACTCCACGGTCCTCAACATAAGTTCCAAATTCGATCTCCACCACATTACGCATTAATCCGAAGATTATTCCAATAACTAAAAACACACTTGTACGCGTTCCAAAACGTGCAATACATACAACATCCGAAATCTATAACGATCACTTGGAATACGCGAGACCGCCACGTACTCTTCCAACTTCTCTAGGCAATCCTTCTCTAAGAGTCACCATTAATAACCAAATCGTCACCCACGATCTATTAAAATTCACAAATTCAAGCACAAGAATTTGTTAAATCCCTCCAATCGGGAAAACTCAACCGATCTCGTACCGAGATATCAATCCCTGGACGTACTCTCACCAAGTACAATGCTAAGAACAACCAAATCTCAACCTAAGGTCAACGACCCAAACGATGAACACCAAGCAAAAACGAATCCTTACGGATAACACTTACCCCTAGCATCCCCCGTAGTGCGCAAACACGACTAGTACGCAACTATCGTACATCGTAAGCAAGCGACCAAAACCGCTAACGTCCAAATCGACTAAGGCATCACATGTTCAAATCGTGTGAGTAAAACACGGCTATTACTCACAATCATACGCACAAACATGGCTATGTGTATAAATATGGAATGTGGACAACACATGAATGGTACTCCCATTCCGATATGGTTATACCACGATTAACCAATAATACAAGGGAATGGTACTTCTGATTTCCCATCGGTGTTCCCAACAACCGTTAGTGTACAACGAAATATAACACTAACCCCCGAGGTGTTCCAAAACGGCTATGCAACACTATTACCAACGTGTGAGTAAAAATCGGCTATTATTCACCACCATGTGCACAAAATGGCTATGTGCACAATTCATACGGTCAATTAACATCATAAACCTACAAGTAATGGTTCTTTCCGAAAACCGCTCACCATCAATCACAACCAAGAGTGGTTAACTAAGAGCTAATCCTTCAGGATATCACTCATCACCTATCGCTAGTCAAGCACGGTCAACCTAGAGATAACCCCGAATAAACACATATACGTAAGCACCTCGTAGTACACAATAATGGCTATCGTGTAACTACCACCCAAAGTATACGATAATGAGGCATCGTACCCTTTCTCAAAGTCCCATTATGCTATTTCCAAAGGTAACCAAACGGCTAACACAATCGAGCCAAGAACCACCCATATTGCGCATAGGCACAACAATAATTCCCTTGAAGAGAATCCAGCACGCACATCCCTTAACCGAGGGATCTTACCTTGCTCGTCGAACGCGTAAATTATCTCCCAATGAGATTTACCACATCACCACCTCCGTGATAATTTAAATCCAAAAACCATAAGTACAATTTATTCCAAATCGTACTTTTACCACAATCGACCAATGTAGGTCTCAACACTAGCTTCGATTCCCTACAAGCATCGTCCAAATATCACTACAATAGAACACCTTCGTGCGAGAGTACAAACTCCCCCACTTAGAACTCCGCTCCGTAACCACATCACCGAACAATAGCATCCCGTGGAACGACCACTTATCAACATACACAACCAATATCCTCATTGGTCATAGTCCTCGAATTCTCATGGATTCGTTTTCAACAATAAATCCCGACGATAAACACATGCTCACTCTCACGGAAGGAGTGACCACTAATCCAACAACTAATGCGACATTTGCATTATCATAACCCCTAAAAGAGAGACGAGGTACACCCGTCTGGCATAGTTCCTAATACGCACGTCGTCAAACCTTGCTCCAACTTTGAGCATACGAAGGTTTTTAACCTATTCTTAAACACTTCAAACGAAGAGTTTACCACAAATTTCGCAACTTAAACCTTGCAATGCTCCGGTTGCTCTAGCTTGTCAAATTTCCACCTAGTCACTCATGTACTTAAGGGTTTCTCCCCGGTACCCTAAGTACAATGTAACCGCAACACCATCGGAGTCGATCACCACGCTAGTAGGTATGAAAGAGGCACCTAACGTTGCGTCCCGTAGACTCCATTACTAACATTCATCTAGGCCAAACACTTGATCTCAATGGTTCCGTCCACCCGACGAACCTCATGGTTCATCAACTTCAACACGAAAGCGAGCACGCTCTAACATTCGAACACCAAAGCCCATTTCCATGGCTTGATAGAAATGCTTTCCGAAACATTAAGGAATGCTTGGTTGCACCAAGTCTTACGCCCTTCGCTCGACAACCAAACGTCACTATAGGGTACTTCCATTAGGAACTTCACCCATAACAATCAAACGCACTCAACAAAACCGTACACATCGGCACACAATAAATATTCAAAGGACATATTTATTAAAAACGAAAAGTGCCTTAACGTCCCCTTACGGCATTTGCCGCCGCCAACTCGAGACAATCCAGCTTGCGATGTCCCTCTTTATGACAATAGTAGCACATTCCGTCATCACTTCTCGGTATCGTGCACTCCCATAGCTTGTGGCCCCTAACACCACAATTGAAACATCTAGGCGCATGAGAACTCGTAATTCCTTTCTCTACATTTCCCATGCTCACACTTGCACCCTTAGCCTTCTTACTTGGAGCACCATACGAATTAACCCTTCTCTTACTCGAAGGTTCACCAATTATCGATCGCGAATGTGATTCAAAGCCCCTAGCCACGGTGAATAACTTTGCGAACGAGTTCACTTGACCAATGCTAATTTTGTTCCGCAAGTCATCATTCAAAGCTCGACAGAAATCTTCCATCAACATACGATCATTCCCAATATACTCCCGGCAAACACGAGCCTTTGCCATAAAGGTCGTCTTGAGAGTATTCAAATCCATAGAACCTTGTTGCATATTTCGTAACTCATTACGCAAGTCCAACAAATCCGCTCGAGTCCGGAACTCCTCGAAGAATTCCTTCTTAAAATCGTCCCACGATAACCCCTTAAATGCTTCACCGCCAACAATATCAATCTTACCATCCAACCACTCCCTTGCCCTACCCCGCAACAAGCTAGTAGCGAGTCTCGTCCTCATCTCGGGAGGGCAATCAATAGAACGAAAACACCCTTCGGCATCCGAGATCCATGTTGTGCTTATCAAAGGATCCGGTTTCCCGTCATATATCGGAGGTTTAGTCTTCATGAAGCTCTTACGACAACGCTCCATTTCACCATTACTTTGAAAATCGGAATACATCCTACCCATTTGCTCCACAACGGCGGCCGCAACTCTAGCATTAAACTCAACGTCGTTCGTCTCGATCCCATTTCCCGTCACCATTTTAAGAAATGCAAAGATTAGATCATGAACGTATAGAACCATACATGCAACGTCGCCCCATCTTGCTCAATAATCATCTTACATAACTTGTTAGACACGATTTGCACCCGTATTAATGATAGCTAGTCACTAATACGCGAACACGTCGCATCCACTCGTTAGTACCACGACCATCTTGCTCGATGATTTTCTCAAACACAAACATAAACACAAAACAACGCATTAGTATATTAATAACATCCGCATATTAATATAAACGTTAGTCCACCTATAAACTAGGTCACTAACCAATTTCCCTTTCTGACCCGTAATCCTACAAGTCCCGCAACAATTTCGCACACATAAAAGTCTAAGTCTAGGCACCTATCTCAAGTCACATAAATCCCTTAGACCATGCTCTGATACCACTTGTAACATCCCAACCAGTTAACCAACCAAATACGCGTAACTTTTTTTTTTTTTGTATACTCAGTGTAGTGCGCGGCGCGCACAGAGGCCTGGACAGTTCTGATCAACTTGTTCATTTCACGCAAAAAGATCTTCGACTTCCCGATACAATTAGACCAATCGGTTTTCACAACACATTATAATAAGTAAAACTAACACGTTTTGATAATAAACAAGTTTTACGACACCGGACCCACATCGGCCCGTTTTACGAGTTAAGTACGAAGTACAATTTTCGACCCCAGTTTCTAACACAAAATAAAAGCCAAGCATGGCGATTGGGGATACGCTACCCAATCCTAATCCAAATCCAAAGCAAGTCCACTAATCCCCGCGCTCACCCGAGCCACCGTCTCCAAAGCAAATCTATAAAAAAAGTAAACAACGAGAGGGTAAGCTAACGCTTAGTGAATGCAATAACTATACATATACATATATAATATACCTACTTGCATACACTTACACAAATACCTCATACACGCTAGCAAGTTACATAGCATACCTTCACAAGTATAACTCTAAATTCTTCAAGACCACAAGCTAGCACCACAACATCATATATATAACTCGAATAATATAAAATGTTACACTACAACACGTCACCATGGTTAACCGATTACACAAGGGAATGGTACTTCGAATTTCCCACCGGTATTCATAACAACCGTTAGTGTACAACGAAATATATCACTAATCCCTAGGCCATTCGGACAACGAAATATCCGTTCAAAGCAATCGTTAGTGTACAACGAAATATATCACTAACTCTTGGTCGGATTGGACAACGAAATATCCGTTCAAAGCAATCGTTAGTGTACAACGAAATATATCACTAACTCTTGGTCGGATTGGACAACGAAATATCCGTTCAAAGCAATCGTTAGTGTACAACGAAATATATCACTAACTTGGGTGGTATAGACAATGCATACCCGGCCCCTCCCCCGCCCTACAAATAGATACATTATATACGCACATGTATAATCATTCCACTCACCTTGTCGCCTTGATGAAATGCTACCAAATAATCTGCAACTCGCCGATGAAATGTACCTATTCCATCATCACAATTACAACAACACACTTAGAGTGGATTTACAAACCAACTCAATTCGACCCTTAGTGCAAATTCGACGAATTGCACTTACAAACCCAAAACGCGCCCAAACTAACCAATAATCACTAACACAACTGAAAATGGTCTTATTATGCCAATTGAACCCAATCTTAAGTGTTAAACACTTATCATTCTCAAAATCAACCAAAACCCCAATTTTGACTCATTTCCAAAATTAGTCTTTCAAATACACAAAATGGGTTCTAACACTTCCATAATCACTAATCCTAGTGATTAAACCCAAATACAAGTCCTAATCATGGCCAATTTGTTCACCAACCCAAAATCCACCAACAACAACCAATAACCCGATTACTAGCATCAATAAACTCACTTCATGAGTTTAAATGGGTTTCCTAACAATTTTAAGTTCAAACTCTAACTCAAGTACCAAAATCAACCAATGAAATTCGGAGTTTGAACTTACCGAAACTACCACAACGTAGCCGTGAACGAGATGAACAACTTTAAAACCCGAGCTTTGGTGAGAATCCAACTCCTTCTTCCCCAAATGAAGCTTTCTCTCTCTAAACTTTTCTCTCACTAGGGTTTGGAGATAAGAGTGATGAATGGATGTGAAATTGATCCACAATTGGATCTAAACCAGTTGATATGGCCACAGATCCGACCCCAAGTGAAATGACCAAAATGCCCATAATTAAACTCAAAAAACAGAAAAATAGAATCCTGTCGCTGGCAGTGTGCGCGGCGTGCTCACTTAGTGGTGCGCGGCGTGCACAGTGGTCTGAGCAGTTTCTTGAGCTTTTTAATTTACGCCATGCACTATACATTTATGTACGCCATTTGCACTCTATGTACCATGAATATTTGGGTGTTACAGTACACTCATACTTGCTTGGAGTCAAGCATACATGCATACACTCTGATTTCTTGCTTGAGGTCAAGCATACTTACATACATACATACGCTAGTGATAGCACCTTTGGATTCAAACTTTTGTCTACTTACTTACGCTATTTATAGCAACCGTGATTTTAAACTAATTATGTCGCAAGTTAATTCATTTATACTTTACAACTTTTGTAAACTTAAACTTGTTGTCGAATTGTTTTGTAAACTAAACTTTGTAAGACTTGTACGTTTCAAATGAATGCGACATAATTTTGGTCAAACGAGTCTCATATAGGGACTATGACCACGCAACGGGACCTAAGTAGTCGGCGCCGTCAATGATGATTTGGTCGGTTCACTACAGATGCTATCAGAGTGTTGGTTGTAGGGATCTAGGATGTGCATTAGTGTGTCTGACAGAGTCGTTAGGACTCATTAGTGATTCTAGACTACAACCGGATAGTTAGCCATTGCATTCTGACAAACATTTTGTATAGATAGCACTTACTTAACTACTTGTGCATTATACTTGAATCATTCTTAGGCAAACTTCTTGATGGTACCAAACTTTCATCATACGAATCCGTATTCTGTCACTTTCTGGTAACACACGTAAATTCAAGATTCATACGTGTAAGGATGACGATGACTTCATTAGTCACACTTGTTCGGGAACTCTGTCTCCCAGATTGTTATTCGCCACCGTTTCAACTTACTATCGGTGTCACACCGGTGTTCCTTACTATCTACCACTTCTTGTTACTACTATCACTACTCCAGGTGAGTATCGTCATCAATACTTAATACTACGGTTATGTACTATTCGTTATCATGATTCGTTACACTTCTCGCACCAAAATACATTATCATTTGACTTGAACCGCATTGACGTGAACAATCATTTATACACTTCCCTCGGGGAACGCTTCTTTAGAGTTGCACTAATTCTTGCGATTAAATACGAGTCACGTTGGTGATGTCGCTATGCTTTGTTCATTTTAAAACTTCACGATTACACGAACCTGAATCTATGGAGTGATGTGGGGATGGAGGTATGAGTTAGCGTAATATAACGACACTTGATCAACGTGGTTATATTATGGTAAGTCATACCAAAGTTCTAATGACTTGTGATGGTGATTGGACTCGATCAACCTAATTACCACCATGTGCCATGTACATGACTTCATTTTTTCTTGTTTGAATATCCGAAAACTCCGAGAATGTTGATATCAACCATACCAGGGACACATCTTCGATTATTGTCGAACCATACCCATGCTTCCGTAGGAATGACAAATTCTTCCGACCTCAAACATATGTTATACGCGTATACTATCTCGTTTTCTTACAGTTTTATCGACGAACTACAATATGCTTGATATTCTCACATCGAGGCGGAAACTTCTCTCACATCACACTCGTACTTTCGTACGAGGAAATCTTTATTCTAAATTCTCAATGGAGAGAGAGACTCTTCACGTTATACTAGTATTCACCACGAGGGTGAATAGTCCTAACGAACGTTTTTAGAAACCGATAAATCTTCAGCGGCGCGAAATTCTTGAGAAACAGAAACTTGTTCCAACAAACGTTTTCAAGTCCTAACAAACTTTTTCAAATATACCTTAAAGAAATGTACCTCGTTTCGGATCGAGATTCTCATTTCACTTCTAGATTTCGGAGTGCCTTACAAAAAGCCTCAGGACCACGTTTAAACAAGAGTACCGTGTATCATCCACAAACCGATGGACCAAGCAAACACATGATTCAAACCTTGGAAACCGTAATACGAATTTGCGTTATCAACTTTAAATTTACTTAAGAAAAGTTTTTGCCTTTAAGCAAATTCTCTTACAACGATGGTTATCATTCAAGTCTTAACGTCCCACCTTTTGAAATCTTATATGACCAGAAACGTCATTCTCCTTTTGTAGAACCAAGTAAATGATAATCAAGTCACCGAACCTGGACTCATTCATGGAGTAACCGTTAAAATCGTTCCAATCCGAGAAAGGCTCGAGACGTCCCGTAGTCGCTAAAGGAGCTATGCCAATGTTAGACGTAAACCTTTCGAATTCCATCTAGGAAACCGTGTAACGTTAAAAGTCGCACCTTGAAAAGGTGTAGTCCGTTTCGGAAAAGTAGAAAGCTAAATCCGTGATATTTTTAGTCCTTTTGAAATCTTGGGGCGTGTTGTGCCCGTTTCTTACCGCTTAAAACTTCCGACTCAAACAAATTCTGTCCATCCTACATTCTGTGTATCAAACTTAAGGGCGTGTCTTGCGAAACAAGAACTTGTTATCCTCTTCGATGAACTTACTATCAACGATAAACTTCACTTCCTAGGAGGACCGGTTGAAACTATAAATCGTGAAGCCAAACTTTAAACCAACGTAAAATCCCGACTGTCAAAGTTCGTTGAAATGCCCAAGGAAGTACCTTTACATATCCGTAGAATTTGCAACGCAAGGATTCGGAGGAGAAACAATAACTACTACTTCAAACTAAATTTCGGGACAAAATTTCTTTTAAGGTGTAGGTAATGTAACATCCCGCGTTTTTCCGTTAAATTTATTTTTAACACTGTCTTTTTTTTAATAATATCTTTCGTTATTTAAATTCGTAGTTTCTGTTGACTAACGTTCATAATATTTCCGCTAATTAATTATAACATCACTCGGTTACTCGAGCGTTTTTAAAATATTCGTTTGGTTAATTCACATACCCGCTTTCAAAATTGAGGGACCGAAGTTGCCAAGTGGGCAAACTAGTTGACTAGGTCAACTAGTCAACCAACTCTTTCCACCATTCATTTCCATCTATCTCCTACTTCCTTTTTCTCTCTAGTCACCAAGAACATCAACTTCAACCAACTCACTAATTCATCATCTAAATCGGATTTAGCAAGCAAACATCAAAACAAATTACATATTTGGAATCCTCTCTTCATCCTCTTCGATTTGGTACCAATTTCACTACTTGGGGTAAGGTTTCTAAAAACTCTAGATTTCTCTAAATTCATTTTATATACTTGAAATGGTGTTATTTAGTGTCTATGGCTCAAGTCTAACATGAATATATGTTTGGTTTGCTCGATTTGTTGTTTTGGAGTAACTAGCATGAACTTGAAATGGGTGTGCTTAATTTTTTATTTTGGATGAGTTAATGTTGTTTACATGTTAAAGTTCATGTATTAAAAGTGTTGCTAGCATCATTAGCTTCATTTTGATGTGTAAGTTGATTTAGAAAAGCTTCATTTACAAAATGGTTGAATTCATGATTTTGGTTAGGGTTTGATGAACTTTAAAACAGGATTTTGATGCATTGAATGCTTGTTAATCTTGTTAGTAAGTATTTAATTGTATTGTATGTTTCATTACCTTCAAAACGGCATATCATACATGTAAATTGGTTGCCCGAATCATGAAATACGTTTTTCAAACTTGAAACTTTGATTATGAACGTTCATTGAACATTTGACGAGAATTTGATTATTTTAAATGCATGTTTTGATTGATGATATGTACTTAGTTGTGTTCCTTGTCAAATTAGCTTTCCAACGATATAAAATGCGTGTCGTAAGAGTTTACGGTTTGTGATTTATGTGAAAATGAAGTTTGATTTGAGACTTGGACAATTGAGACTGACCAGGTACCAGCACCGGTTGATCGCCGCGGCGTGGCAATCCTGGGTCGCGGTGCGACCTAAGCCGTGTTCAGGTTCTGACCTACTTGTCAATTATATGAAAAATGTTTGGCACGCTATGGACCTACGATTCACATGAGACTTGTTCTAACATGCTTATATATGAATAAAAACCTCAGAAAAATAGTTCGGGACCCGACCCGAACGTGTTGACTTTTTCGTTGACTTTGACTTGACCGAGTTTGACTTTTAGTCAAACTTAACCAAACGTTTATGCAATCATTCTAACCTTCTTTTATACTTGATACTTGCATGAAACTTGACAATGTGATTCACATGCTATTTTAATCGAGTCGTAACGAGCCATAGGACTAATTGAACACATTTCACCCGAAATTGTGTCGTAACCGGTTAATTGATACAACTTACTTGTTTAGGTCAAGGCTAAGCAACAATCATGCACACGTTTACTTTGTGAAGTACATTTATACTCGTACACTCGAGGTGAGATCATAGTCCCATCTTTCAAACAACTTTTATGCTTTAAACTATGGGATGAGAAACATATACGTATCATACTTTTATACTTTGAACACAAGTACAAGGAAACAAACATTCCACAGTGAGTTAGAACAAAAATCCTCAATTTGATTATCATTAGTTACACTTACAGGGTGTAAGTGAGAACTTATATTGTGTGGCCATACGGGTTTGACAAACCCTCATTACGGACGGTTCGCTACCGTCTACGGATGAAATATATTTTCGAGAAACAGTGTATGTTCTAACACTATTGTGATGGGGTTCTATGGAAGGAAACGTTAAGTATTGATAATTGGGTGCTCGCGAACAAACTTTTGGAATGCAAACGATTTAAATAATCAACGTTATGGAAATACAAAATCTTGTGGTTCAAAACAACATTTACAAACTCCTATGATTTCACCAACGTTTTTCGTTGACAGTTTTCTATATGTTTCTCAGGTTCATACTTGGATATTTGATACATGCTTCCGCGTACACTCATACTTGCTTGGAGTCAAGCATACATGCATACACTCTGATTTCTTGCTTGGGGTCAAGCATACTTACATACATACATACGCTAGTGATAGCACCTTTGGCTTCAAACTTTTGTCTACTTACTTACGCTATTTATAGCAACCGTGATTTTAAACTAATTATGTCGCAAGTTAATTCATTTATACTTTACAACTTTTGTAAACTTAAACTTGTTGTCGAATTGTTTTGTAAACTAAACTTTGTAAGTCTTGTACGTTTCAAATGAATGCGACATAATTTTGGTCAAACGAGTCTCATATAGGGACTATGACCACGCAACGAGACCTAAGTAGTCGGCGCCGTCAATGACGATTTGGTCGGGTCGCAACACTTTCAACGCGTCGTTTGCCACTTTCACCTACATTTCAAGAAGCTTCACTCTTTTCTGTAGCTGCCTAGATAAATGAAGATCATCACGATGAGGGCGCTCGCTACTCAACCTGTCACAATCCCTCACCCATGTCAAGAACGACAACTGCGTGTCAAAGTTCAGCTTTTGGTCTGGTGTCATCTTCTCCAACTCTTGCCTTATAATAGCATGAGCACACCCCTGCATGTACAGATTTTGCTCAAGCGCAGCGCGCTTGGAAACATTTATCATGGTAGCAAAGTTGTCCACTTAAATGGGCACATATTGGTTGTCATTCAAAATTGGCGCCCGAGTGGAAGGGGTGGTGTTGGTCCCTTGAATAACAACAGGAGTATTGTAGAGCGGGGTGTATACAATTCTTTTGATTATCTTAACAGATATAACAGTTTAGTATTCATGCAATTAATTTAAATAAGAGCCAAAGGTAATTTTCAACGGTTATTCTTTATTGATATGAATCACAAAGAATTACAAATGTTCTTGGCAGAATAACAGTTGGTTGATACAGATTATACCTAAGTTATAGCTATCGAGGATATCTTAAGCTATTACACGTTTTGGACTCTAAATAAATAAACCCACACCACTAGTTGTTACAATAGTGAATACTTCTATTTATAGTAATCCTTTTATCCGTGTAATTGATCCATTCTTCATTGGTACATAGGATGTCTGTACTTGTAGGGACAATTGCATCAGAGAGCGTGCTCTCCTCTTTTCACTTTGGTTACTATTTGCAGGAACACCCCAAATCGGTTTGGCACCACTATTTGAATAAACAAATAGAATGTTGGTTTCCCTAGGCATTGACAAAGTATTACACATGTCTGCACATGCGTTAAACTTCTGCATTCCCACGTGGTCTTGTAAAGTCACTTGTCAGCCGCCGACGCATGTCCTTTTCTGTTCAACTTTTTCTTTGACTTCTGCTAAACAGTACAATTGATGTAGACCACTCAGAAAACTACTATGTTTGTAATGGAGCATGGCTGTCTTCATGTAGTATGCTGCTTACCAGCTGTGCTGGTTCTTCTATGTTGACTCACTTTATCTGCATGATTTGCTGGTCACTCATCCTGTGTGAATTGAAGGATACTGTATACCTTGTGCTGGTAGACTAGGAAACATACAAAACACTTGACACAACAACATTTGTTGTCTATACGTAAATAAACCTATGCTGGCTGCACATAACTTTTTAGTATACATAATTACTATTTTGAAATAATTAAATCCTTAATTATTTTAGGGACTCAACAATCTCCCCCTATTTGATGATGACAAAACTTATGACATATAGAGAAAACACTAAAGCCATTACTAAGGGACCTAATGAAAATAGGAAGTAAAAATTTGTCCCTTTTAGGATTGTTTTGGGATCTTTTGTTGAGTTATCTATATCTTATAAATTGATATGATTTTTGAAGATTAACTCATTTCACATTCATTATATGAGATATATACAATAAATACAGTCCAGTACAATGAAATGTGACATAGCTGATGGAATTCAACATGATAACGAGTTCATATGTTTATATAATCACAAAACCCATTTTATGAATATAAAAGCAAGCGGAAGCATGATAATTAAGAAAACAAGTTAATATGTTTAACCATTTAAATTGAATCCCATGTAGATATCAAGTCATGAACATATGCTTACATATATTAACAAGGAGATTAGAGATTATACCTCCTCAAGTAAATTGAGGGCTGTTTTGGAATGAGCAAGATGATGATGAAGATGATGAAGAATGGAGCTTCAAAATGATGAGACCTCAAGGAGAAATACCCCAAACTTATGCACCAACACCTAGCCTTTAGTTAGGATTTAATAAGACACTTAAATTACTTGCAAAATGAGCTTGAAGATCTCCCTATTGAGCTTCAAACCCCACGGCCCCAACTGCAGCAGAATGCAGTTTTTTTTGCACTTATTCTCTTGATATGTTTGCATGTGTGTGTAGCTTTTAGTCAAGGAGCATGCTTATAGATCCTTGGAAAAGTATGGGCCATTCAATGAAGAATCTCTAGCATGTGTTTTGAACTCCCAAAGCCACTACCAATGATCATTTTATAATATACTTTTATAAAAAAACTGAATTTATAAAATCAGTTTTTTTTATAAAACATGATTTTATAAAACACATTTTATAAACTTGTATATTATTTGTTATGTATATTTTATAAAACCAACTTATAAAATGTAACATAACTTAATTAATTATTTAACCTATAAATAATTAAATCCTTGTTATAAGTTATTCCATAACTTATATAAACATATCAAGTAATATTATTTAAGAAACCTTTTCCTTAAAATTCAAGTGTCGCGTATTTAATCAATGATTCAATCGTTAAGATCAAATACGAATAAGGTGTCGGTAAGTTTGTTATTGGGTATGACCCGACTTGGATCATAACACGTTAGCCACATTAATTTAATATGTCTCTCGGGCATACGAAATACCATCAATCTCCCACTTGCACGAGAAACATAAGAAATTAATGCAAGTGACGGATACCACCTAACGATCGTCCATCACCCCCAATATGTTATGACTTTTGCCTTTCAATAACATCATCCCTTTCGAGTTCACATCTCGAATATGAATAGGTGAATCTTTTCATTACATCCTTTCGTCCTAGATGTCATGTTAATTCCAAGAGATACAGAGTGATCACTCTCTTTTAGATTTAACTTTATCAGGCCTTAGACATCTGACTCTCAATGAATAAGAGGGACAAATTCCATCTTGACTACATACGTCCTAAATATACACCTTGCATTATACCTGAGCTCTTTCTTATGAACTACCATATTTCAGACTAGCGAAGGAAAGAATCAAGGCACAATACTTGGTAAATATCCGAACCCAATATGTATCTCAGGTCAGAGGATACAATGATATTCGCCTTTAATCAAGACTACATGTGATCGACCACAAAGGCTCTATTTAGTAAGTCTTGAGAGCGGGTCTTCCAATATTTGTGTCCTTCAAATATCTATGAACCTTGGTTGCAACCTTGCCCCACATTCATCCCGTGAATGTATACCAATCCAAGTTCATAATAGTCTAAACCTCACACTTGTTCCCACGAATGTGATCGACTACGGAATTTTAGAATAATTGCTTATTCATGGATAAAATATGCAAAATAGGAACATAACTCAAGATAAATTAATGCCATAATTGTATAAATGAGTTTGAACTACTTCGTTCCGTTACAATACTTAAAACAGATCATGACCAATCACTAGAATATTGAAGCCCTAATGCACAAACATGTCCAGCATGTTTTGATCCATGTAAGAGCTTCGTGAGAGGATCCGCTATATTAAGATCTGTGTGAACTTTGCGAATACATATATTTCCCTTTTCAACTTCATCCCTTATGTAATTGAATCTCCGCTCAATGTGACGGGTCTTTTGATGAGCACGAGGTTCCTTGATTTGAGCAATCGCACCCTCGTTGTCACAAAAGATCTCAAGAGGGTCCTGAATGGAAGGGACTACTCCTAAGTCGTCAATGAATTTCTTCATCCATGCAGCTTCCTGAGCTGCCAATGATGCGGTGATGTACTCCGACTCTGTAGTGGATAGAGCAACAACATCCTGTTTTGAACTCTTCCAAGAGACCGCACCTCCATTTAATGTGAAGACATAACCGGATTGTGATCGAGAATCATCACGATCAGTTTGGAAACTCGCGTCCACGTAACCTTTTACAGCGAGTTCCTCCTCACCAGACCCATATATCAGAAACATATCCTTAGTCCTCCTAAGGTATTTCAATATACTTTTAACAGCAATCCAATGACTGTTTCCTGGGTTATTCTGGTATCTACTTGTCAGGCTAAGAGCGCATGACACATCCGGTCTAGCGCATATCATTGCATACATGATTGACCCAATGGCAGAAGCATATGGGACTTTCTTCATTCTCTCCTGTTCATCTTTCGTGGTGGGGCACTGAGATGAACTGAGAAGCGTTCCCTTTTGAATAGGTACCAAACCTTTCTTAGAGTTCTCCATCTTGAACCTTTTCAAGATTTTTTCAATGTATGCACTTTGATTTAAACCTATCAGTTTCTTGGATCTATCCCTGTAGATCCCAATCCCCAAAACGTATTGTGCTTCTCCAATATCCTTAATGGAGAAGCATTTGCTTAACTAAGTTTTAACACCTTGCATTGCCGGAATATCATTTCCAAATAAAAATATATCATCCACATATAGTACAAGAAACATGATAGTGCTCCCACTAGCTTTCTTGTATACACAAGCTTCATCACCATTTTTAATGAAGCCAAATTTCTTGGCCTCCTCATTAAAACGATGATTCCACATTCTAGATGCTTGTTTCAATCCGTAGATTGACTTCTTTAACTTGCATACCTTTTTAGGATATTTCGGATCAACAAAACCCTCAGGCTGAACCATATAGACACCTTCCTCAAGATGTCCATTTAGGAAAGCGGTCTTGACATCCATCTGCCATATTTCATAATCATAATGAGTAGCAATGGCAAGTAATATCCTAATAGACTTTAGCATCGCCACAGGTGAAAAAGTTTCATCATAGTCAACCCCTTGAGTTTGAGTGAAACCTTTTGCTACAAGTCTAGCTTTATATGTATCCAAGTTTCCATGTATGTCGGTTTTCATTTTGAACAGCCATTTACAATCAACTAGCCTAGAGCCAGGAGGTTGCGCAACAAGTTCCCAAACTTGGTTGTCATACATGGATTGCATCTCAGCGTTCATGGCTTCCTGCCATTTATCTTTATCAATCCTTGATAAAGCATCTTGGTAGTTTATTGGTTCATCCAAATCAACCACATAGCAACCATCCATGAGAAACCCATATCTCTCAGGAGGATTACTAATCCTACCAGATCTGCAAACGTCTTGTGTATTTTGATCATCCATCTGATCACTCTCAACGTTTTCATGTTGAGTGCTAGTGTCAGCCAATTGTGTATCATCTACTTGATCTTGAACCTCTTCAAGATCTATCTTCCTTTCACTTTTGCCTTCCATTAGGAACTTAGTTTCAAGGAATTCAGCCTTCCGAGCAACAAATACATTCTGCTCGGAAGGATCATAGGAATAGTATCCCATATCTTCCTTGGGATATCCTATGAAGATACACTTCGTGGATCGAGCATTCAACTTATTAGGGACGTAACGCTTAGGATAAGCTTCACATCCCCATACCTTTAAGTATGATAGAGATGGAGGTTTTCTAAACCACATCTCGTGAGGAGTTCGTTCCACTTTCTTGGTTGGGGCCATATTTAAAATACGAGCCGCGGAGCATAGACAATAACCCCAAAATGATAGAGGTAACGAGCTTCTAGCCATCATAGATCGAACCATATCCATTAGGGTTCGGTTCCTCCTTTCGGACACACCATTAAGCTGTGGTGTCCCGGGTGGAGTAAGTTGCAAGATAATCCCACAACTTCTAAGATGATCTTGGAAGGCATCGCTTAGGTATTCACCTCCTCTATCGGTTCGAAGTACCTTAATTGTCTTATTGAGTTGATTGTGTACTTCGTTTTGATACTCTTTGAATGCTTCAAAAGTTTCGTCCTTATGTCTTAACAAGTAGACATATCCGAAACGACTGAAGTCATCAATGAAAGTAACGAAGTATCTTTCACCATTCCTAACTATGGGCTTAAAGGGTCCACATACATCCGAATGTATTAATCCCAATAAGTCCTTAGCCCTTTCGTAGGTCCCTTTGAAAGGTGCTTTAGTCATTTTGCCTTGTAAACAAGATTCACATACATCAAATGAGTCTAGTTCATTTGATTTCAAAAGGCCATTCTTTTGGAGTGTATGCATTCGATTCTTGTTTATGTGACCAAGGCGACAATGCCATAAGTAGGAATCACTCAAATCCCTTTTGAGTTTCTTGGTGCTAGTATGGAATATTGAGCTACTAGATGATGTGTCATCATGAACCAATTCATAAATTCCATTTGAAGGCGAAGCCTTAAAATAAAATACATTATCTAAATAAACGTGGATATCATCATTAACAAAATTAAGATAAAAACCACATTGTTTCAAACGGGAAACTGAAATAATGTTTCGACATAAATCCGGTGCATACAAAACATTGTTCAAAATAAGTTCCAAACCACTTGGAAGTTTTAATATAAAGTCTCCTTGAGCCTTCACTTGCACTTTGGCTCCATTACCCATAAAGAGACTTGATGTTCCCATTTGCTTGCTACTTCTTTTGAACCCCTGCAAAGAGTTACAAATGTGAGTTCCACATCCAGTGTCTAATACCCATGTATTAGAAGAAGTAATACTAAGCTCTATATATACCATATATATGTTACCTGAGGATTGCCCCACATCCCTCTTTTCCTTCAACTCCTTAAGGTAGACCGGGCAATTGCGTTTCCAGTGACCCATTTCACCGCAACCGAAGCATGGGTCTTCCTTGGGGTTTGCTTGTCCGGCAACCTTTTGCTTCTTGTTCTTGTTTTTGGTTGGGGTAACCATCCTCCCCTTTCCCTTGCCTTGATGGGCGGGTCCTTTCTTCTTAGCCGCCTTTGGCTTAGATGTGTTGTTACCTTTGGACCCACCATCATTGATCATTAGCACGGGTGAAGCCCTCTTACCCATGCTAGTTTTCGCCGTCCTTAACATGCCATGAAGTTCACCAATGGTCTTATCCATCCCATTCATATTGTAATTAATTACAAATTGGTCAAACCTCTTTGACAGGGAGTTTAGGATAAGATCAGTGGCTAGCTCATTAGATATGTTGAGATTAAGACGGTTTGCGCGATCAATAAGGCTTTTCATTTTGAGGACATAAGAGGATACGGATTGGGTGTCATCCATACGACATGCATGTAACGCTCGAACCATTTCGAAGCGCTCGACACGTGCTTATTGAAGGAACATCTCCTTCAATTGCGTAATCATGTCATATGCACTATGATGTTCGAAATCCTTTTGGAGTTCGGGTATCATAGTCCCAAGCATTAGGCAAGCGACTTGCACCGAATCGGCGCAATACTTATCCCAATAAGCCATGCCTTCCGTATCATCCTCGTCGGGTTGATCGGGAATGGGGTCTTCCAACACATATGCCTTATCCTCAAGTTTGAGGACAATCCTAAGATTGCGGAACCAATCCATAAAGTTCGTATGGTTGAGTTTGTCTTTCTCGAGGAGAGACCTTAACGATAGGTTGTTCAAGTTAATAGGTGCGTTTTGCATGTTGTTATTATTGGCGGCCATCTACAAAATTTAACAAAGTTCATTTAAGTATCGATTTTAATTTAACAATCAATACCCTTTAAATCCAATTGATATTTAAATTTTAGAATCCAACGGTAAACCAAATTTCGGTTAGGTGACCTTTATCCCGTCATTTGGTTTAGCTAGGTAGTCATTGTATGACAATTGCAATCCTTTTGCAACTTCTAAGTTATGGGATCATGCAATCCTTTTGAATGGCATATTATCTCATCAATGCCTATTTGTTCATCATGCTTCGGTGACCCTAAGTTCATGATTTCCAAATCAAGTCGTCCTACTTGTATAGACATGTAAACTTAGCATACAAGTGGTTAGGTGACCTTTATCCCACAAGTGTGCGAAATTTACCTTAATCATATTAGTTTACTCATAACGGTTAGGTGACCTTTATCCCATTATAAGTTCCCTAATATTTTTAAGTGTCATACAATAGGATGGCGTTTAAACTTGTTGACCTAGTGTAAAGGGTTTTAAGTTTTCTTTAATTATAGTTTGAGAAAACATTTATGCCATACACCAACATGCATTTAGTGTATGGTTTATTTGAAATCCATTTTCAAGTCTAGTAATTTTAACCAATTACTTGATATAAACCAATTTATATATATGATCCTTATCATGTTCTTAATAACCGTTTATTAATGTTCTTTTAGAGATTTCTAATTTAACCAATTAAATTGTCGTTTTGTTCATTGCATATAGTTAATAATTTAACCAATTAAATTGTAGTTTCGCTTGTTGTTAACTTGTGTGATAACTTGTTGTAGTAACATACACAATCCATAATCATACAAGAAATTAAAACAACCACGCATGCAAAACAAATGTTCACAATCAAGCCTATTGGTAGACATTTTGTTTAGCCGAAAACAAAATGCCACCGGTCAATGGGTAAAACACAAAGTAAGAGGTTTTAACCTCCCACTTAACCTTGCATCCACATGCTTCTTGTGTTCTTCATGCATCTTCATCTTGTTACAAAATATATCCTAATACATTTTGTCTAGAAAATGAAAATACAACCTAATCTATTTTACATGCCAAATATAAAATAAATTACATAACCAAATGAATATTATTACAAACCAATTGAATGAATAATTACAACCATATTGAAATTAACAAATCAACCAAACAAACATTCATTCAACCGCAAGGTCTTGACTATGATTGTGAACAACAACATATGAACAAAATATGAACCAAATGGCAAACCAAAACCAATTTTGGAGCCCCCAACAATTCGGCCTAAGCCTTAACCCACCCAAAACCAATAATTTTTGCATTCTATTTTCATGCATGTACATAAAATGCAAAGTTATGGTGAGTTCAAAAAACCATCACGAAGCATATTTCAAGACTTCGGCTCTAGATACCATTGATGGAATTCAACATGACAACGAGTTCATATGTTTATATAATCACAAAACCCATTTTATGAATATAAAAGCAAGCGGAAGCATGATAATTAAGAAAACAAGTTAATATGTTTAACCATTTAAATTGAATCCCATGTAGATATCAAGTCATGAACATATGCTTACATATATTAACAAGGAGATTAGAGATTATACCTCCTCAAGTAAATTGAGGGCTGTTTTGGAATGAGCAAGATGATGATGAAGATGATGAAGAATGGAGCTTCAAAATGATGAGACCTCAAGGAGAAATACCCCAAACTTATGCACCAACACCTAGCCTTTAGTTAGGATTTAATAAGACACTTAAATTACTTGCAAAATGAGCTTGAAGATCTCCCTATTGAGCTTCAAACCCCACGGCCCCAACTGCAGCAGAATGCAGTTTTTTTTTGCACTTATTCTCTTGATATGTTTGCATGTGTGTGTAGCTTTTAGTCAAGGAGCATGCTTATAGATCCTTGGAAAAGTATGGGCCATTCAATGAAGAATCTCTAGCATGTGTTTTGAACTCCCAAAGCCACTACCAATGATCATTTTATAATATACTTTTATAAAAAAACTGAATTTATAAAATCAGTTATTTTTATAAAACATGATTTTATAAAACACATTTTATAAACTTGTATATTATTTGTTATGTATATTTTATAAAACCAACTTATAAAATGTAACATAACTTAATTAATTATTTAACCTATAAATAATTAAATCCTTGTTATAAGTTATTCCATAACTTATATAAACATATCAAGTAATATTATTTAAGAAACCTTTTCCTTAAAATTCAAGTGTCGCGTATTTAATCAATGATTCAATCGTTAAGATCAAATACGAATAAGGTGTCGGTAAGTTTGTTATTGGGTATGACCCGACTTGGATCATAACACGTTAGCCACATTAATTTAATATGTCTCTCGGGCATACGAAATACCATCAATAACAAAAGATACAAGTTTAACAATAGAAGGCTATCTATCTTTATCTTTTTCTTTTTCTTTTTCATCATTAGATAGCTCGTCTTCTTTCACTTTAACAGCTGCCCAGGCTTCAGGGAACATCACAGTCAAGTCTTTCACATCAAAAACATGTATTTGATGAGGTAGAATGATTGGATCTCTTCTGTGTGGGCTAGCACGAATAGATTTCTTTCTTTTTGGCTTTTGAGCCAGTACTTTTTCTACAATGACCACTGGTGCATCCCCATACTTTATTACTTTATCAAATAGGTCTTGTAATTCATATTTCAATGTATCCCTGAGATTACTTTCACCTTTACCAATGAAGTACTGCAGTATTTCCATCCATTCACTAAATCCAAAGGTTCTTAGATTTGTGTAGTCTACCTTCTCATAAACCTTGTTGTCCTTGCTGATAGTGAAGGCCCTTTTTGTACCTTTATGAACTTTGATGATTTTACCAGGGTTGGCTCTTCTGGTCATCACATCAAAATATCTGCTCCTAAAGAAATGATCAGTCAGTTCTTTAGCTCTTTTAGTTTCTTCTGGAGCTTCTATATGGACCTTCTCAACAGCTTCCGGCTTATCAAAGACTTTATCCTGAGCTTTGACTATGGCTTTTGCTAATTTGAGTGATTCAGCCTCATGTTTTCTATTAGCAGCTAGTTTAGCTTATTCTTCCCTAAGCCTCAGCCTTTCTGCATACTCAGCATCATCCCTTCTTTGTCTTTCCAATTGAATACTTGTTATGTATTCATTTACGGTGATATTCACAGATTTTGCTATTGCTATCAATTGCCTGCCCTCATCAGTAACTAAGGGATTGCATTATTGTTGAAGATCCATAGCCAGTTGCACAGCCTCATATAAAAGTGCTTTTTCCTCATCATTGCGGAGTCATTGGCCACTATTCGATAAATACATACCAATATCAATGTTGGAATCCATAGCATCAAAGTAGAACTGTTGGTCAAGGGGATGATACAACATTATGATTTGGCATATTTTTCTGGTCTCCCTTCTGCTCGAATGTTCAGTAATTCATCAATAGATATCTCGAGCCTATAAGCCTCCCTTTCATCTGGATTCATCTTTTTGATATCAGGCTTTCTTCGTGCAACTGAAAATCTTCCCAAGTAGTATGTTTATCATTTTTCTTGGGGGAAAATGTTGGATATTCATATGGTAGTTCTGCTATGCCAGAAGGACCCACTGGTTCATAGTCGTGAAGATCATCCAGTGTCATATCAATGTAAGCAAGAGTAACTGTTGGTAATGGTGTTTGAACAAAGGTTGAGCTACCACTACCCCAGACTGTAAAGTTAGCAATAACAGAATCAGTATAAGTATTAGCTCCCTTCTGGCTGAGTCTTCTATCACAGTACTCCTTACTGTGTCTTCGCTACCAGCTGACTTATTAGTATCAGCTGGTATAACTGCCACAGTATCTTCACCAGCTGCCTCGAATAAGGGCTTTTTCCTTAGGGACTGGTTGTCCCTAAGGGCAGATTTTACCCTTTGTTTATCAATTTCATTGGGTTCAGCTGGTGGTTCTTGTGTGGATACTGAAATGTCCCGTTTTTTTTATTAAAAATGTTCCATATTAATTGATTTCGTTGCGAGGTTTTGACCTCTATATGAGACGTTTTTTAAAGACTGCATTCATTTTAAAACAAACCATAACCTTTATTTCATCAATAAAGGTTTAAAAAGCTTTATGTAGATTATCACATAATGATAATTTAAAATATCCTGTTTACACACGACTATTACATAATGGTTTACAATAAAAATATGTTACAACGAAAGAAGTTTCTTGAATGCAATTTTTACACAATATCATACAAGCATGGACTCCAAATCTTGTCCTTATTTAAGTATGCGACAACGGAAGCTCTTAATATTCACCTGAGAATAAACATGCTTTAAACGTCAACAAAAATGTTGGTGAGTTATAGGTTTAACCTATATATATCAAATCGTAACAATAGACCACAAGATTTCATATTTCAATATACATCCCATACATAGAGATAAAAATCATTCATATGGTGAACACCTGGTAACCGACATTAACAAGATGCATATATAAGAATATCCCCAACATTCCGGGACACCCTTCGGATATGATATATATTTCGAAGTACTAAAGCATCCGGTACTTTGGATGGAGTTTGTTTGGCCCAATAGATCTATATTTAGGATTCGCGTCAATTAGGGTGTCTGTTCCCTAATTCTTAGATTACCAGACTTAATAAAAAGGGGCATATTCGATTTCGATAATTCAACCATAGAATGTAGTTTTACTTACTTGTGTCTATTTTGTAAATCATTTATAAAACCTGCATGTATTCTCATCCCAAAAATATTAGATTTTAAAAAAGTGGGACTATAACTCACTTTCACCAAATATCACTTCGTCGAGAATTTGACTTGGCCACGGGTTGATTCACGAACCTATAACAATATATACATATATCAAAATATAATAGAAATATGTTCACAATATTTTCTTTATTACGTGTTGATGATTTTTAGTTGTCCAGTTAGCGGTCCGATGTTAGAAGTCCACAATTGATCGTACATGAATAAATTAATATATATATCTTGAATCAATCCACGACCCAGTGTATACATATCTCAGTATTGATCACAACTCAAACTATATATATTTTGGAATCAACCTCAACCCTGTATAGCTAACTCCAACATTCACATATAGAGTGTCTATGGTTGTTCCGAAATATATATAGATGTGTCGACATGATAGGTCGAAACATTGTATACGTGTCTATGGTATCTCAAGATTACATAATATACAATACAAGTTGATTAAGTTATGGTTGGAATAGATTTGTTACCAATTTTCACGTAGCTAAAATGAGTAGTTTTTACCAATTTTGTTTTGCTCGCCATTTCTTCGTTTCTAATCCGTTTTGAATGATTTAAGCGGCCATGGTTTTGTATTTAACTTGAATTTATGAAACTAAAAAGAAAAGGTATAGGTTTATAGTCAGAAATACAAGTTACGAGTCCTTTTTGAAAGAGGTAGTCATTTCTGTCGAAAGAACGACATCTTGATGACTGTTTTGAAAAACATACTTTCACTTTGAGTTTAACCATGAGTTTTGGATATGGTTTCATGTTCATAAGGAAAATCATTTTCCCAGAAGTATAGCTTTTAAATCAAAGTGTTTCATAGTTTTTAATTATCCAAACCAAAACAGCCCCTGGTTGTAACTACGACGGCGTAAATCCAGTTTTATGGTGTTTATCGTATTTTCGGGTTTTAAATCATTAAGTTAGCATATCATATAGATATAGAACATGTGTATAGTTTATTTTAAAAGTGTAGTTAGAAGGATTAACTTTATTTGCGAACAAGTTTAGAATTAACTAAACTATGTTCTAGTGATTACAAGTTTACCACTTCGAATATGATAGCTTTTCATGTATGAATCGAATGATGTTATGAACATCATTACTACCTTAAGTTCCTTGGATAAACCTACTGGAAAATAGAAAAATGTATCTAGCTTCAATGGATCCTTGGATGGCTCGAAATTCTTGAAGCAGAATCATGACACGAAAACAAGTTCAAGTAAGATCATCACTCGAAATAAGATTGTTATAGTTATAGAAATTGAACCAAAGTTTGAATATGAGTATTAAATTATATTAGAAAGATATCTTACTGTAAATAAGAAAGATTTCTTGAGGTTGGATGATCACTCTACAAGATTGGAAGTAAGCTAGCAAACTTGGAAGTATTCTTGATTTTATGAAACTAGAACTTGTAGAATTTATGAAGAACACTTAGAACTTGAAGATAGAACTTGAGAGAGATCAATTAGATGAAGAAAATTGAAGAATGAAAGTGTTTGTAGGTGTTTTTGGTCGTTGGTGTATGGATTAGATATAAAGGATATGTAATTTTGTTTTCATGTAAATAAGTCATGAATGATTACTCATATTTTTGTAATTTTATGAGATATTTTATGCTAGTTGCCAAATGATGGTTCCCACATGTGTTAGGTGACTCACATGGGCTGCTAAGAGCTGATCATTGGAGTATATATACCAATAGTACATACATTTAAAAGTTGTGTATTGTACGAGTACGAATACGGGTGCATACGAGTAGAATTGTTGATGAAACTGAACGAGGATGTAATTGTAAGCATTTTTGTTAAGTAGAAGTATTTTGATAAGTGTATTGAAGTCTTTCAAAAGTGTATGAATACATATTAAAACACTACATGTATATACATTTTAACTGAGTCGTTAAGTCATCGTTAGTCGTTACATGTAAGTGTTGTTTTGAAACCTTTAGGTTAACGATCTTGTTAAATGTTGTTAACCCAATCTTTATAATATCAAATGAGATTTTAAATTATTATATTATCATGATATTATGATGTATGAATATCTCTTAATATGATATATATACATTAAATGTCGTTACAACGATAATCGTTACATATATGTCTCGTTTCTAAATCATTAAGTTAGTAGTCTTGCTTTTACATATGTAGTTCAGTGTTAATATACTTAATTTTATGTTTACTTATCATAATATCATATAGTTTTTACAAGTTTTAACGTTCGTAAATCACCGGTCAACTTGGGTGGTCAATTGTCTATATGAAACTTATTTCAATTAATCAAGTCTTAACAAGTTTGATTGCTTAAAATGTTGGAAACACTTAATCATGTAAATAACAATTTCATTTAATATATATCTATAAACATGGAAAAGTTCGGGTCACTACAGTACCTACCCGTTAAATAAATTTCATCCCGAAATTTTAAGCATTTAGAGGTGTTGACGTATCTTCTGGAAATAAATTCGGGTATTTCTTCTTCATCTGATCTTCTCGTTCCCAGGTGAACTCGGGTCCTCTACGAGCATTCCATCGAACCTTAACAATTGGTATCTTGTTTTGCTTAAGTCTTTTAACCTCACGATCCATTATTTCGACGGGTTCTTCGATGAATTGAAGTTTTTCGTTGATTTGGATTTCATCTAACGGAATAGTGAGATCTTCTTTAGTAAAACATTTCTTCAAATTCGAGACATGGAACGTGTTATGTACAGCCTAGAGTTGTTGAGGTAACTCAAGTCGGTAAGCTACTGGTCCGACACGATCAATAATCTTGAATGGTCCGATATACCTTGGATTTAATTTCCCTCGTTTACCAAATCGAACAACACCTTTCCAAGGTGCAACTTTAAGCATGACCATCTCTCCAATTTCAAATTCTATATCTTTTCTTTTAATGTCAGCGTAGCTCTTTTGTCGACTTTGGGCGGTTTTCAACCGTTGTTGAATTTGGATGATCTTCTCGGTAGTTTCTTGTATTATCTTTGGACCCGTAATCTGTCTATCCCCTACTTCACTCCAACAAATTGGAGACCTGCACTTTCTACCATAAAGTGCTTCAAACGGCGCCATCTCAATGCTTGAATGGTAGCTGTTGTTGTAAGAAAATTCTGCTAACGGTAGATGTCGATCCCAACTGTTTCTGAAATCAATAACACATGCTCGTAGCATGTCTTCAAGCATTTGTATCGTCCTTTCGCTCTGCCCATCAGTTTGTGGATGATAGGCAGTACTCATGTCTAGACGAGTTCCTAATGCTTGCTGTAATGTCTGCCAGAATCTTGAAATAAATCTGCCATCCCTATCAGAGATAATAGAGATTGGTATTCCATGTCTGGAGACGACTTCCTTCAAATACAGTCGTGCTAACTTCTTCATCTTGTCATCTTCTCTTATTGGCAGGAAGTGTACTGATTTGTTGAGACGATCAACTATTACTCAAATAGTATCAAAACCACTTGCAGTCCTTGGCAATTTATTGATGAAATCCATGGTAATGTTTTCCCATTTCTATTCCGGGATTTCGGGTTGTTGAAGTAGACCTGATGGTTTCTGATGCTCAGCTTTGACCTTAGAACACGTCAAACATTCTCCTACGTATTTAGCAACATCGGCTTTCATACCCGGCCACCAAAAATGTTTCTTGAGATCCTTGTACATCTTCCCCGTTCCAGGATGTATTGAGTATCTGGTTTTATGAGCTTCTCTAAGTACCATTTCTCTTATATCTCCAAATTTTGGTACCCAAATCCTTTCAGCCCTATACCGGGTTCCGTCTTCCCGAATATTAAGATGCTTCTTTGATCCTTTGGGTATTTCATCCTTTAAATTTCCCTCTTTTAAAACTCCTTGTTGCGCCTCCTTTATTTGAGTAGTAAGGTTATTGTGAATCATTATATTCATAGATTTTACTCGAATGGGTTCTCTGTCCTTCCTGCACAAGGCGTCGGCTACCACATTTGCCTTCCCCGGGTAGTAACGAATCTCAAAGTCGTAATCATTCAACAATTCAATCCACCTACGCTGCCTCATATTCAGTTGTTTCTGATTAAATATGTGTTGAAGACTTTTGTAGTCGGTATATATAATACTTTTGACCCCATATAAGTAGTGCCTCCAAGTCTTTAATGCAAAAACAATCGCGCCTAATTCCAAATCATGCGTCGTATAATTTTGTTCGTGAATCTTCAATTGTCTAGACGCATAAGCAATCACCTTCGTTCGTTGCATTAATACACAACCGAGACCTTGCTTTGATGCGTCACAATAAATCACAAAATCATCATTCCCTTCAGGCAATGACAATATAGGTGCCGTAGTTAGCTTTTTCTTCAATAACTGAAACGCTTTCTCTTGTTCATCCTTCCATTCAAATTTCTTCCCTTTATGCGTTAATGCAGTCAAGGGTTTTGCTATTCTGGAAAAGTCTTGGATGAACCTTCTGTAGTAACCAGCTAGTCCTAAAAACTAGAGTATGTGTTTCGGAGTTTTTGGGGTTTCCCACTTTTCAACAGTTTCTATCTTTGCCGGATCCACCTTAATATCTTCTTTGTTCACTATGTGACCGAGGAATTGAACTTCTTCCAACCAAAATGCACACTTTGAAAACTTAGCGTACAATTCTTCCTTCGTCAATACTTCTAACACCTTTCTCAAATTTTCACCGTGTTCTTGGTCATTCTTTGAGTAAATAAGTATGTCATCAATGAAAACAATGACAAACTTGTCAAGGTATGGTCCACACACTCGGTTCATAAGGTCCATGAACACAGCTGGTGCATTAGTTAAACCAAACGGCATGACCATAAACTCGTAATGACCGTAACGTGTTCTGAAAGCAGTCTTTGGAATATCATCTTCTTTCACCCGCATTTGATGATACCCGGAACGTAAGTCAATCTTTGAATAAACAGACGAGCCTTGTAGTTGATCAAATAGGTCGTCGATTCTCGGTAGTGGGTAGTGGTTCTTGATGGTAAGTTTGTTCAACTCTCGGTAGTCGATACAAAACCTGAATGTACCATCTTTCTTCTTGACAAACAAAACAGGAGCTCCCCACGGTGATGTACTTGGTCGAATGAAACCACGCTCTATAAGTTCTTGAAATTAGCTTTGCAGTTCTTTCATCTCGCTGGGTGCGAGTCTGTAAGGAGCAAGAGCTATTGGTGCAGTTCCTGGTACAAGATCTATTTGAAATTCAACGGATCGATGTGGGGGTAATCCCGGTAATTCTTTCGGAAATACATCGGGAAATTCTTTTGCGACGGGAACATCATTGATGCTCTTTTCTTCAGTTTGTACTTTCTCGACGTGTGCTAGAACAGCATAGCAACCTTTTCTTATTAGTTTTTGTGCCTTCAAATTACTAATAAGATGTAGCTTCGTGTTGCCCTTTTCTCCGTACACCATTAAGGGTTTTCCTTTTTCTCGTATAATTCGAATTGCATTTTTGTAACAAACGATCTCTGATTTCACTTCTTTCAACCAGTCCATACCGATTATCACATCAAAAATCCCTAACTCTACTGGTATCAAGTCAATCTTAAATGTTTCGCTAACTAGTTTAATTTCTCGATTCCGACATATATTATCTGCTGAAATTATTTTACCATTTGCTAATTCGAGTAAAAATTTACTATCCAAAGGCGTCAATGGACAACTTAATTTAGCACAAAAATCTCTACTCATATAGCTTCTATCCGCACCCGAATCAAATAAAACGTAAGCAGATTTATTGTCAATAAGAAACGTACCCGTAACAAGTTCCGGGTCTTCCTGTGCCTCTACCGTATTAATATTGAAAACTCTTCCGCGGCCTTGTCCATTCGTGTTCTCCTGGTTCGGGCAATTTCTAATAATGTGGCACGGTTTTCCATATTTATAACAAACTACATTGGCATAACTTGCTCCGACACTACTTGCTCCGCCATTACTCATTCCGACACCATTTGTTCCTTTCGTTCTATTAACCCCTGGTCCGTAAACCTCACACTTCGCCCTATGACCATTTCTTTTACACTTGTTGCAAAACTTGGTACAGAACCCCGAGTGATACTTTTCACACCTTTGGCATAGCTGCTTCTGATTGTTGTTGTTGTTGCGGTTATTATTGTTATTGGGATGATTGTTGTAGTTGCTGTTGTTGTTGTTGTTGTTGTTGGGCCATTTGTTATAGTTGCGATTGATGTTACGATTGTTGGGATAGTTGTTGCGATTATTGTTGTAATTGCTGTTGTTGTTGTATTGGTGATTCTTATCACTGTTTTCCTCCCACTTTCTTTTGACTTGCTTCAGCAGTATGTTCTTTAATTCTTTCTTCAGTCTGGTTCACTAGTTTGTTAGCCATTCTACATGCCTGTTGTATGGAGGCGGGCTCGTGTGAACTTATATCTTCTTGGATTCTTTCCGGTAATCCTTTCACAAACGCGTCGATCTTCTCTTTCTCATCTTCGAACGCTCCCGGACACAATAGGCATAATTCTGTGAATCGTCTTTCGTACGTGGTAATATCAAATCCTTGGGTTCGTAACCCTCTAAGTTCTGTCTTGAGCTTATTGACCTCGGTTCTGGGACGGTACTTCTCGTTCATCAAGTGCTTGAATGCTGACCACGGTAGTGCGTAAGCATCATCTTGTCCCACTTGCTCTAGATAGGTATTCCACCATGTTAACGCAGAACCTGTGAAGGTATGCGTAGCGTACTTCACTTTGTCCTCTTCAGTACACTTACTTATGGCAAACACCAATTCGACCTTCTCGGTCCACCGTTTCAATCCGATCGGTCCTTCGGTTCCATCAAATTCTAAAGGTTTGCAGGCAGTGAATTCTTTGTAGGTGCATCCTACACGATTTCCTGTACTGCTAGATCCAAGGTTATTGTTGGTATGTAGCGTAGCCTGTACTGCGGCTATGTTTGAAGCAAGAAAGGCACGAAATTCCTCTTCGCTCATATTCAAGGTGTGTCGAGTAGTCGGTGCCATTTCCTTCAAAATGGTCAAATGAAACGAGTTAATCATATAGAATATCAAGAGTAGTCAATAGTATTTCGTAGCGTAATATGAACTTATTTATAAAAGCTCTTTCTTCATATTAGCATTTTATACTCTTTAATTCGGGTAGTACCTACCCGTTAAGTTCATACTTAGTAGCTAACATACCATTTCAACTACTACAATTCTATATGAAAAAGTAATCACAAAAAAAAAAATATATATCATATTCAAACCTTTATACAATAACTTGCAAACTTACAATACTGCTTTTTTTAACATATAGCATGAAATATAGCACATAAAACTTTGATACAAAGTAGTTGCGAAGATAATTCTAGTTAATAAATAAGGCGTTCAGCAAAGGCAATAAAGACACGTAATTCATACGTCCAGAAACAAGTCATGCATTCTGGTTTTACTAATACCACTTCCCATCCTTGGTTTTGTGGAACATAACCGTTGTGACCGATAGTAAGACAATGTGTTGTAACGTCGTCAAAAGGATGAAGGTTACGTAATGACCAACAGTCTCTTAATAACCTAAAAACCTCATTTCTTACCCCAATTAATGACTCCGTCACTTGTGGGAACGTTTTGTTTAACAGTTGTAGCCCGATGTTCTTGTTCTCACTTTGGTGAGAAGCGAACATTACAGCGAACATTACTAATCCGTAAGCATAACATGCTTCTTTATGTTGCATGTTAGCCGCTTTTTCTAAATCACGAAGTCCTATATTCGGATATATTGAGTCAAAATAATTTCTTAACCCGTTGCGTAAAATAGCATTTGGGTTCCCCGCAATATATGCGTCAAAGTAAACACATCGTAACTTATGGATTTCCCAATGTGATATCCCCCATCTTTTGAACGAAAGGATTTTATAAATAAAGGCATTCTTGGAACGTTCTTCGAATGTCTTACAAACTGATCTCGCCTTAAATAGTTGTGCCGAGGAATTCTGACCGACTCTAGACAAGATTTCATCAATCATGTCTCCGGGTAGGTCTCTTAAAATATTGGGTTGTCTATCCATTTTGTGTTTTTATAGTGTAAAATAGACAAGAGTTAGATTTATAAAAAAAATACTTATTAATACAAGCAATTTTTACATATATCATAAAGCATAAGCACACTATATTACATATATTACACCACACAAATACAACTATCTTATTCCGACTCGCTCGTTTCTTCTTCTTCAGTTTTGGTTCGTTTTGCCAAGTTTCTAGAGATATATGATGTTCCCCTAATACGAGCAGTCATTTTCCACATTGGTTTAGAAAAACCTGGTGGTTTAGAGGTTCCCGGGTTATTGTCACAACTTAAAAAATACGGGTGTTGATGATACATATAAAGTTCATCGGGTTTGGAATCAAATTTATCTATTTTTATGCCCTTTCCCTTATTGTTCTCTTTTGCCTTATTAAATTGTGTCGGGGTAATTTCTATAACATCATCGGAATCCTTGTCGGGATCCGATTCATCGGAGAATTGGTAATCCTCCCAATACTTTGGTTCCTTGGCAGAAACACCATTGACCATAATTAACTTTGGTCGGTTGGTTGAGGATTTTCTTCTACTTAGCCATTTTATTATTTCTCCCACTGGTTCTATTTCTTCTTCCGGTTCCGATTCTTCTTCCGGTTCCGATTCTTCTTTCGGTTCCGACTCTTCTTCCGGTTCCTCTTCGGGAACTTGTGAATCAGTCCACGAATCATTTCAATTTACATTTGACTCTTCATTATTATTAGGTGAGTCAATGGGACTTGTTCTAGATGTAGACATCTATCACATAATATCAAACGCGTTAAGAGATTAATATATTACATAATATTCACATGTTAAAAATATATAGTTTCCAACAAAATTTGTTAAGCAATCATTTTTCAAGTAAACACGGTCGAAGTCCAGACTCACTAATGCATCCTAACAAACTCGATAAGACACACTAATGCAAAATTCTGGTTCTCTAAGACCAACGCTCGGATACCAACTGAAATGTCCCGTTCTTATTGATTAAAAACATTCCATATTAATTGATTTTGTTGCGAGGTTTTGACCTCTATATGAGACGTTTTTCAAAGACTGCATTCATTTTAAAACAAACCATAACCTTTATTTCATCAATAAAGGTTTAAAAAGCTTTATGTAGATTATCACATAATGATAATCTAAAATATCCTGTTTACACACAACTATTACATAATGGTTTACAATACAAATATGTTACAACGAAAGAAGTTTCTTGAATGTAGTTTTTACACAGTATCATACAAGCATGGACTCCAAATCTTGTCCTTATTTAAGTATGCGATAGCGGAAGCTCTTAATATTCACCTGAGAATAAACATGCTTTAAACGTCAACAAAAATGTTGATGAGTTATAGGTTTAACCTATATATATCAAATCGTAACAATAGACCACAAGATTTCATATTTCAATATACATCCCATACATAGATATAAAAATCATTCATATGGTGAACACCTGGTAACCGACATTAACAAGATGCATATATAAGAATATCCCCATCATTCCTGGACACCCTTCGGATATGATATAAATTTCGAAGTACTAAAGCATCCGGTACTTTGGATGGGGTTTGTTAGGCCCAATAGATCTATCTTTAGGATTCGCGTCAATTAGGGTGTCTGTTCCCTGATTCTTAGATTACCAGACTTAATAAAAAGGGGCATATTCAATTTCAATAATTCAACCATAGAATGTTGTTTCATGTACTTGTGTCTATTTTGTAAATCATTTATAAAACCTGCACATATTCTCATCCCAAAAATATTAGATTTTAAAAAGTGGGACTATAACTCACTTTCACCAAATATCACTTCGTCGAGAATTTGACTTGGCCACGGGTTGATTCACGAACCTATAACAATATATACATATATCAAAATATAATAGAAATATATTCACAATATTTTCTTTATTACGTGTTGATGATTTTTAGTTGTCCAGTTAGCGGTCCGATGTTAGAAGTCCACAATTGATCTGAAATGTCCCGTTCTTATTGATTAAAAACGTTCCATATTAATTGATTTCGTTGCGAGATTTTGACCTCTATATGAGACGTTTTTCAAAGACTGCATTCATTTTTAAAACAAACCATAACCTTTATTTCATAAATAAAGGTTTAAAAAGCTTTACGTAGATTATCAAATAATGATAATCTAAAATATCCTGTTTACACACGACCATTACATAATGGTTTACAATACAAATATGTTACATCGAAATCAGTTTCTTGAATACAGTTTTTACACAATATCATACAAACATGGACTCCAAATCTTGTCCTTATTTTAGTATGCAACAGCGGAAGCTCTTAATATTCACTTGAGAATAAACATGCTTTAAACGTCAACAAAAATGTTGGTGAGTTATAGGTTTAACCTATATATATCAAATCGTAACAATAGACCACAAGATTTCATATTTCAATACACATCCCATACATAGAGATAAAAATCATTCATATGGTGAACACCTGGTAACCGACATTAACAAGATGCATATATATAAGAATATCCCCATCATTCCGGGACACCCTTCGGATATGATATAAATTTCGAAGTACTAAAGCATCCGGTACTTTGGATGGGGTTTGTTAGGCCCAATAGATCTATCTTTAGGATTCGCGTCAATTAGGGTGTCTGTTCCCTAATTCTTAGATTACCAGACTTAATAAAAAGGGGCATATTCGATTTCGATAATTCAACCATAGAATGTAGTTTCACGTACTTGTGTCTATTTTGTAAATCATTTATAAAACCTGCATGTATTCTCATCCCAAAAATATTAGATTTTAAAAGTGGGACTATAACTCACTTTCACAGATTTTTACTTCGTCGGGAAGTAAGACTTGGCCACTGGTTGATTCACGAACCTATAACAATATATACATATATATCAAAGTATGTTCAAAATATATTTACAACACTTTTAATATATTTTGATGTTTTAAGTTTATTAAGTCAGCTGTCCTCGTTAGTAACCTATAACTAGTTGTCCACAGTTAGATATAAAGAAATAAATCGATAAATATTATCTTGAATCAATCCACGACCCAGTGTATACGTATCTCAGTATTGATCACAACTCAAACTATACATATTTTGGAATCAACCTCAACCATGTATAGCTAACTCCAACATTCACATATAGAGTGTCTATGGTTGTTCCGAAATATATATAGATGTGTCGACATGATAGGTCGAAACATTGTATACGTGTCTATGGTATCTCAAGATTACATAATATACAATACAAGTTGATTAATTTATGGTTGGAATATATTTGTTACCAATTTTCACGTAGCTAAAATGAGAAAAATTATCCAATCTTGTTTTACCCATAACTTCTTCATTTTAAATCCGTTTTGAGTGAATCAAATTGCTATGGTTTCATATTGAACTCTATTTTATGAATCTAAACAGAAAATGTATAGGTTTTTTGTCGGAAAAATAAGTTACAAGTCGTTTTTGTAAAGGTAGTCATTTCAGTCGAAAGAACGACGTCTAGATGACCATTTTAGAAAACATACTTCCAATTTGAGTTTAACCATAATTTTTGGATATAGTTTCATGTTCATAATAAAAATCATTTTCTCAGAATAACAACTTTAAAATCAAAGTTTATCATAGTTTTTAATTAACTAACCCAAAACAGCCCGCGGTGTTACTACGACGGCGTAAATCCGGTTTTACGGTGTTTTTCGTGTTTCCAGGTTTTAAATCATTAAGTTAGCATATCATATAGATATAGAACATGTGTTTAGTTTATTTTAAAAGTCAAGTTAGAAGGATTAACTTTTGTTTCCGAACAAGTTTAGAATTAACTAAACTATGTTCTAGTGATTACAAGTTTAAACCTTCGAATAAGATAGCTTTATATGTATGAATCGAATGATGTTATGAACATCATTACTACCTTAAGTTCCTTGGATAAACCTACTGGAAAAGAGAAAAATGGATCTAGCTTCAATGGATCCTTGGATGGCTCGAAGTTCTTGAAGCAGAATCATGACACGAAAACAAGTTCAAGTAAGATCATCACTTAAAATAAGATTGTTATAGTTATATAAATTGAACCAAAGTTTGAATATGATTATTACCTTGTATTAGAATGATAACCTACTGTAAGAAACAAAGATTTCTTGAGGTTGGATGATCACCTTACAAGATTGGAAGTGAGCTAGCAAACTTGAAAGTATTCTTGATTTTATGAAACTAGAACTTTTGGAATTTATGAAGAACACTTAGAACTTGAAGATAGAACTTGAGAGAGATCAATTAGATGAATAAAATTGAAGAATGAAAGTGTTTGTAGGTGTTTTTGGTCGTTGGTGTATGGATTAGATATAAAGGATATGTTATTTTGTTTTCATGTAAATAAGTCATGAATGATTACTCATATTTTTGTAATTTTATGAGATATTTCATGCTAGTTGCCAAATGATGGTTCCCACATGTGTTAGGTGACTCACATGGGCTGCTAAGAGCTGATCATTGGAGTGTATATACCAATAGTACATACATCTAAAAGCTGTGTATTGTACGAGTACGAATACGGGTGCGTACGAGTAGAATTGTTGATGAAACTGAACGAGGATGTAATTGTAAGCATTTTTGTTAAGTAGAAGTATTTTGATAAGTGTATTGAAGTCTTTCAAAAGTGTATAAATACATATTAAAACACTACATGTATATACATTTTAACTGAGTCGTTAAGTCATCGTTAGTCGTTACATGTAAGTGTTGTTTTGAAACTTTTAGGTTAACGATCTTGTTAAATGTTGTTAACCCAATGTTTATAATATCAAATGAGATTTTAAATTATTATATTATCATGGTATTATCATGTATGAATATCTCTTAATATGATATATATACATTAAATGTCTTTACAACGATAATCGTTACATATATGTCTCGTTTAAAAATCATTAAGTTAGTAGTCTTGTTTTTACATATGTAGTTCATTGTTAATATACTTAATGATATGTTTACTTATCATAGTATCATGTTAACTATATATATATCCATATATATGTCATCATATAGTTTTTACAAGTTTTAACGTTCGTGAATCACCGGTCAACTTGGGTGGTCAATTGTCTATATGAAACATATTTCAATTAATCAAGTATTAACAAGTTTGATTGCTTAACATGTTGGAAACATTTAATCATGTAAATATAAATCTCAATTAATATATATAAACATGGAAAAGTTCGGGTCACTACAGTACCTACCCGTTAAATAAATTTCGTCCCGAAATTTTAAGCTGTTGAAGGTGTTGACGAATCTTCTGGAAATAGATGCGGGTATTTCTTCTTCATCTGATCTTCACGCTCCCAGGTGAACTCGGGTCCTCTACGAGCATTCCATCGAACCTTAACAATTGGTATATTGTTTTGCTTAAGTCTTTTAACCTCACGATCCATTATTTCGACGGGTTCTTCGATGAATTGAAGTTTTTCGTTGATTTGGATTTCATCTAACGGAATAGTGAGATCTTCTTTAGCAAAACATTTCTTCAAATTCGAGATATGGAAAGTGTTATGTACAGCCGCGAGTTGTTGAGGTAACTCTAGTCGGTAAGCTACTGGTCCGAAACGATCAATAATCTTGAATGGTCCAATATACCTTGGATTTAATTTCCCTCGTTTACCAAATCGAACAACGCCTTTCCAAGGTGCAACTTTAAGCATGACCATCTCTCCAATTTCAAATTCTATATCTTTTCTTTTAATGTCAGCGTAGCTCTTTTGTCGACTTTGGGCGGTTTTCAACCGTTGTTGAATTTGGATGATCTTCTCGGTAGTTTCTTGTATAATCTCCGGACCCGTAATCTATCTATCCCCCACTTCATTCCAACAAATCGGAGACCTACACTTTCTACCATAAAGTGCTTCAAACGGCGCCATCTCAATGCTTGAATGGTAGCTGTTGTTGTAAGAAAATTCTGCTAACGGTAGATGTCGATCCCAACTATTTCCGAAATCAATAACACATGCTCGTAGCATGTCTTCAAGCGTTTGTATCGTCCTTTCACTCTGCCCATCAGTTTGTGAATGATAGGCAGTACTCATGTCTAGACGAGTTCCTAATGCTTGCTGTAATGTCTGCCAGAATCTTGAAATAAATCTGCCATCCCTATCAGAGATAATAGAGATTGGTATTCCATGTCTGGAGACGACTTCCTTTAAATACAGTCGTGCTAACTTCTCCATCTTGTCATCTTCTCTTATTGGCAGGAAGTGTGCTGATTTGGTGAGACGATCAACTATTACCCAAATAGTATCAAAACCACTTGCAGTCCTTGGCAATTTAGTGATGAAATCCATGGTAATGTTTTCCCATTTCCATTCTGGGATTTCGGGTTGTTGAAGTAGACCTGATGGTTTCTGATGCTCAGCTTTGACCTTAGAACACGTCAAACATTCTCCTACGTATTTAGCAACATCGGCTTTCATACCCGGCCACCAAAAATGTTTCTTGAGATCCTTGTACATCTTCCCCGTTCTAGGATGTATTGAGTATCTGGTTTTATGAGCTTCTCTAAGTACCATTTCTCTCATATCTCCAAATTTTGGTACCCAAATCCTTTCAGCCCTATACCGGGTTCCGTCTTCCCGAATATTAAGATCTTCTCCGATCCTTTGGGTATTTCATCCTTTAAATTTCCCTCTTTTAAAACTCCTTGTTGCGCCTCCTTTATTTGAATAGTAATGTTATTATGAATCATTATATTCATAGATTTTACTCGAATGGGTTCTCTGTCCTTCCTGCTCAAGGCATCGGCTACCACATTTGCCTTCCCCGGGTGGTAACGAATCTCAAAGTCGTAATCATTCAATAATTCAATCCACCTACGCTGCCTCATATTCAGTTGTTTCTGATTAAATATGTGTTGAAGACTTTTGTGGTCGGTATATATAATACTTTTGACCCCATATAAGTAGTGCCTCCAAGTCTTTAATGCAAAAACAACCGCGCCTAATTCCAAATCATGCGTCGTATAATTGTGTTCGTGAATCTTCAATTTTCTAGACGCATAAGCAATCACCTTCGTTCGTTGCATTAATACACAACCGAGACCTTGCTTTGATGCATCACAATAAATCACAAAATCATCATTCCCTTCAGGCAATGACAATATAGGTGACGTAGTTAGCTTTTTCTTCAATAACTGAAACGCTTTCTCTTGTTCATCATTCCATTCAAATTTCTTCCCTTTATGCGTTAATGCAGTCAAGGGTTTTGCTATTCTGGAAAAGTCTTGGATGAACCTTCTGTAGTAACCAGCTAGTCCTAAAAACTGGCGTATGTGTTTCACTTTTCAACAGTTTCTATCTTTGCCGGATCCACCTTAATACCTTCTTTGTTCACTATGTGACCGAGGAATTGAACTTCTTCCAACCAAAATGCACACTTTGAAAACTTAGCGTACAATTCTTCCTTCCTCAATACTTCTAACACCTTTCTCAAATGTTCACCGTGTTCTTGGTCATTCTTTGAGTAAATAAGTATGTCATCAATGAAAACAATGACAAACTTGTCAAGGTATGGTCCACACACTCGGTTCATAAGGTCCATGAACACAGCTGGTGCATTAGTTAAACTAAACGGCATGACCATAAACTCGTAATGACCGTAACGTGTTCTGAAAGCAGTATTTGGAATATCATCTTCTTTCACCCGCATTTGATGATACCCGGAACGTAAGTCAATCTTTGAATAAACAGACGAGCCTTGTAGTTGATCAAATAAGTCATCGATTCTCGGTAGTGGGTAGCGGTTCTTGATGGTAAGTTTGTTCAACTCTCGGTAGTCGATACACAACCTGAATGTACCATCTTTCTTCTTGACAAACAAAATAGGAGCTCCCCACGGTGATGTGCTTGGTCGAATGAAACCACGCTCTAAAAGTTCTTGTAATTGGCTTTGTAGTTCTTTCATCTCGCTGGGTGCGAGTCTGTAAGGAGCACGAGCTATTGGTGCAGCTCCTGGTACAAGATCTATTTGAAATTCAACGGATCGATGTGGGGGTAATCCCGGTAATTCTTTCGGAAATACATCAGGAAATTCTTTTGCGACGGGAACATCATTGATGCTCTTTTCTTCAGTTTGTACTTTCTCGACGTGTGCTAGAACAGCATAGCAACCTTTTCTTATTAGTTTTTGTGCCTTCAAATTACTAATAAGATGTAGCTTCGTGTTGCCCTTTTCTCCGTACACCATTAAGGGTTTTCCTTTTTCTCGTATAATGCGAATTGCATTTTTGTAACAAACGATCTCCGCTTTCACTTCTTTCAACCAGTCCATACCGATTATCACATCAAAACTCCCTAACTCTACTGGTATCAAATTAATCTTAAATGTTTCGCTAACCAGTTTAATTTCTCGATTCCGACATATATTATCTGCTGAAATTAATTTACCATTTGCTAATTCGAGTAAAAATTTACTATCCAAAGGCGTCAATGGACAACTTAATTTAGCACAAAAATCTCTACTCATATAGCTTCTATCCGCACCCGAATCAAATAAAACGTAAGCAGATTTATTGTCAATAAGAAACGTACCCGTAACAAGCTCCGGGTCTTCCTGTGCCTCTGCCGCATTAATATTGAAAACTCTTCCACGACCTTGTCCATTCGTGTTCTCCTGGTTCGGGCAATTTCTAATAATGTGGCCCGGTTTTCCACATTTATAACAAACTACATTGGCATAACTTGCTCCGACACTACTTGCTCCGCCATTACTCGTTCCGACACCATTTGTTCCTTTCGTTCTATTAACCCCTGGTCCGTAGACCTCACACTTCGCCGCGCTATGACCATTTCTTTTACACTTGTTGCAAAATTTGGTACAGAACCCCGAGTGATTCTTTTCACACCTTTGGCATAGCTGCTTCTGATTATTGTTGTTGTTGCGGTTATTATTGTTGTTGGGATGATTGTTGTAGTTGCTGTTGTTGTTGTTGTTGTTGTTGTTGGGCCGTTTGTTGTAGTTGCGATTGATGTTGCGATTGTTGGGATAATTGTTGCGATTATTGTTGTAATTGCTGTTGTTGTTGTATTGGTGATTCTTATCACCGTTTTCCTCCCACTTTCTTTTGACTTGCTTCACATTGGCCTCTTCAGCAGTCTTTTCTTTAATTCTTTCTTCAATCTGGTTCACGAGTTTGTGAGCCATTCTACATGCCTGTTGTATGGAGGCGGGCTCGTGGAACTTATATCTTCTTGGATTCTTTCCGGTAATCCTTTCACAAACGCGTCGATCTTCTCTTCCTCATCTTCGAATGCTCCCGGACACAATAGGCACAATTCTGTGAATCATCTTTCGTACGTGGTAATATCAAATCCTTGGGTTCGTAACCCACTAAGTTCTGTCTTGAGCTTCTTGACCTCGGTTCTGGGACGGTACTTCTCGTTCATCAAGTGCTTGAATGCTGACCACGGTAGTGCGTACGCATCGTCTTGTCCCACTTGCTCTAGATAGGTATTCCACCATGTTAACGCAGAACCTGTGAAGGTATGCGTAGCGTACTTTACTTTGTCCTCTTCAGTACACTTACTTATGGCAAACACCGATTCGACCTTCTCGGTCCACCGTTTCAATCCGATCGGTCCTTCTGTTCCATCAAATTCCAAAGGTTTGCAGGCAGTGAATTCTTTGTAGGTGCATCCTACACGATTTCCTGTACTGCTAGATCCAAGGTTATTATTGGTATGTAGCGCAGCCTGTACTGCGGCTATGTTTGAAGCTAGAAAAGTACGGAATTCCTCTTCATTCATATTCACGGTGTGTCGAGTAGTCGGTGCCATTTCCTTCAAAATAGTTAAATGGAACAAGTTAATCATACAGAATATTAAGAGTAGTTAATAGTATTTCGTAGCATAATATGAACTCATTTATAAAAGCTTTTTCTTCATATTAGCGTTTTATAAGTTTAAATTCGGGTAGTACCTACCCGTTAAGTTCATACTTAGTAGCTAATATACAATTCAACTACTACAATTCTATATGAAAAACTGATTATAATAATATTTCGCGTTCAAACTTTTACACAATATTTTACAAACTTACAATACCGCTTATTTTACATATAGCATGAAATATAGCACACAATAAATTTGATACAAGATGGTTGTGAAGATAATTCTAGCTAGTACACAAGTCGTTCAGCAAAGGCAATAAAGACACGTAATTCATACGTCCAGAAACAAGTCATGCATTCTGGTTTTACTAGGACTACTTCCCATCCTTGGTCTTGTGGAACATAACCGTTATGGCCGTTGATAAGACAGCGTGTTGTAACGTCGTCAAAGGGATGAGGATTACGTAATGTCCAACAGTCCCGTAACAATCTAAAAACCTCATTTCTTACCCCAATTACCGACTCCGTCACTTGTGGGAACGTTTTGTTTAATAGTTGTAGCCCGATGTTCTTGTTCTCACTTTGGTGAGAAGCGAACATTACTAATCCGTAAGCATAACATGCTTCTTTATGTTGCATGTTAGCCACTTTTTCTAAATCACGAAGTCCAATATTCGGATATATTGAGTCAAAATAATTTTTAACCCATTGCGTAAAATAGCATTTGGGTTCCCCGCAATATATGCGTCAAAGTAAACACATCGTAACTTATGGATTTCCCAATGTGATATCCCCCATCTTCTGAACGAAAGTCTCTTATAAACCAAGACATTCTTGGAATGTTCTTCGAATGTCTTACAAACTGATCTCGCCTTAAATAGTTGTGCCGAGGAATTCTGACCGACTCTAGACAAGATTTCATCAATCATGTCTCCGGGTAGGTCTCTTAAAATATTGGGTTGTCTATCCATTTTGTGTTTTTATACTGTAAAATAGACAAGAGTTAGATTCATAAGAAAATACTTATTAATACAAGCAATTTTTACATATATCATAAAGCATAAGCACACTATATTACATATATTACACCACATGAATACAACTATCTTATTCCGACTCGCTTGTTTCTTCTTCTTCGGTTTTGGTTCGTTTTGCCAAGTTTCTAGGGATATATGATTTTCCCCTAATACGAGCCGTCGTTATCCACATTGGTTTAGAAAAACCTGGTGGTTTAGAGGTTCCCGGGTCATTGTTACAACTTAAGGACTTCGGGGGTTGACGATACATATAAAGTTCATCGGGGTTGGAATTAGATTTCTCTATTTTTATGCCCTTTCCCTTATTATTTTCTTTTGCCTTTTTAAATTCAGTTGGGGTAATTTCTATAACATCATCGGAATTCTCGTCGGAATCCGATTCATCGGAGAATTGGTAATCCTCCCAATATTTTGCTTCCTTGGCGGAAACACCATTGACCATAATTAACCTTGGTCGGTTGGTTGAGGATTTTCTTTTACTTAACCGTTTTATTATTTCCCCCACCGGTTCTATTTCTTCATCCGGTTCCGATTCTTCTTCCGGTTCCGATTCTTCTTCCGGTTCCGACTCTTCTTCCGGTTCCTCTTCGGGAACTTGTGAATCAGTCCACGAATCATTCCAATTTACATTTGACTCTTCATTATTATTAGGTGAGTCAATGGGACTTGTTCTAGAGGTAGACATCTATCACATAATATCAAACGCGTTAAGAGATTAATATATCACATAATATTCACATGTTAAAAATATATAGTTTCCAACAAAATTTGTTAAGCAATCATTTTTCAAGTAAACACGGTCGAAGTCCAGACTCACTAATGCATCCTAACAAACTTGATAAGACACACTAATGCAAAATTCTGGTTCTCTAAGACCAACGCTCGGATACCAACTGAAATGTCCCGTTCTTATTGATTAAAAACGTTCCATATTAATTGATTTCGTTGCGAGGTTTTGACCTCTATATGAGACGTTTTTCAAAGACTGCATTCATTTTTAAAACAAACCATAACCTTTATTTCATAAATAAAGGTTTAAAAAGCTTTACGTAGATTATCAAATAATGATAATCTAAAATATCCTGTTTACACACGACCATTACATAATGGTTTACAATACAAATATGTTACATCGAAATCAGTTTCTTGAATACAGTTTTTACACAATATCATACAAACATGGACTCCAAATCTTGTCCTTATTTTAGTATGCAACAGCGGAAGCTCTTAATATTCACTTGAGAATAAACATGCTTTAAACGTCAACAAAAATGTTGGTGAGTTATAGGTTTAACCTATATATATCAAATCGTAACAATAGACCACAAGATTTCATATTTCAATACACATCCCATACATAGAGATAAAAATCATTCATATGGTGAACACCTGGTAACCGACATTAACAAGATGCATATATATAAGAATATCCCCATCATTCCGGGACACCCTTCGGATATGATATAAATTTCGAAGTACTAAAGCATCCGGTACTTTGGATGGGGTTTGTTAGGCCCAATAGATCTATCTTTAGGATTCGCGTCAATTAGGGTGTCTGTTCCCTAATTCTTAGATTACCAGACTTAATAAAAAGGGGCATATTCGATTTCGATAATTCAACCATAGAATGTAGTTTCACGTACTTGTGTCTATTTTGTAAATCATTTATAAAACCTGCATGTATTCTCATCCCAAAAATATTAGATTTTAAAAGTGGGACTATAACTCACTTTCACAGATTTTTACTTCGTCGGGAAGTAAGACTTGGCCACTGGTTGATTCACGAACCTATAACAATATATACATATATATCAAAGTATGTTCAAAATATATTTACAACACTTTTAATATATTTTGATGTTTTAAGTTTATTAAGTCAGCTGTCCTCGTTAGTAACCTATAACTAGTTGTCCACAGTTAGATATACAGAAATAAATCGATAAATATTATCTTGAATCAATCCACGACCCAGTGTATACGTATCTCAGTATTGATCACAACTCAAACTATACATATTTTGGAATCAACCTCAACCCTGTATAGCTAACTCCAACATTCACATATAGAGTGTCTATGGTTGTTCCGAAATATATATAGATGTGTCGACATGATAGGTCGAAACATTGTATACGTGTCTATGGTATCTCAAGATTACATAATATACAATACAAGTTGATTAAGTTATGGTTGGAATATATTTGTTACCAATTTTCACGTAGCTAAAATGAGAAAAATTATCCAATCTTGTTTTACCCATAACTTCTTCATTTTAAATCCGTTTTGAGTGAATCAAATTGCTATGGTTTCATATTGAACTCTATTTTATGAATCTAAACATAAAAAGTATAGGTTTATAGTCGGAAAAATAAGTTACAAGTCGTTTTTGTAAAGGTAGTCATTTCAGTCGAAAGAACGACGTCTAGATGACCATTTTAGAAAACATACTTCCACTTTGACTTTAACCATAATTTTTGGATATAGTTTCATGTTCATAATAAAAATCATTTTCTCAGAATAACAACTTTAAAATCAAAGTTTATCATAGTTTTTAATTAACTAACCCAAAACAGCCCGCGGTGTTACTACGACGGCGTAAATCCGGTTTTACGGTGTTTTTCGTGTTTCCAGGTTTTAAATCATTAAGTTAGCATATCATATAGATATAGAACATGTGTTTAGTTTATTTTAAAAGTCAAGTTAGAAGGATTAACTTTTGTTTCCGAACAAGTTTAGAATTAACTAAACTATGTTCTAGTGATTACAAGTTTAAACCTTCGAATAAGATAGCTTTATATGTATGAATCGAATGATGTTATGAACATCATTACTACCTTAAGTTCCTTGGATAAACCTACTGGAAAAGAGAAAAATGGATCTAGCTTCAATGGATCCTTGGATGGCTCGAAGTTCTTGAAGCAGAATCATGACACGAAAACAAGTTCAAGTAAGATCATCACTTAAAATAAGATTGTTATAGTTATAGAAATTGAACCAAAGTTTTAATATGATTATTACCTTGTATTAGAATGATAACCTAATGTAAGAAACAAAGATTTCTTGAGGTTGGATGATCACCTTACAAGATTGGAAGTGAGCTAGCAAACTTGAAAGTATTCTTGATTTTATGAAACTAGAACTTTTGGAATTTATGAAGAACACTTAGAACTTGAAGAAAGAACTTGAGAGAGATCAATTAGATGAAGAAAATTGAAGAATGAAAGTGTTTGTAGGTGTTTTTGGTCGTTGGTGTATGGATTAGATATAAAGGATATGTTATTTTGTTTTCATGTAAATAAGTCATGAATGATTACTCATATTTTTGTAATTTTATGAGATATTTCATGCTAGTTGCCAAATGATGGTTCCCACATGTGTTAGGTGACTCACATGGGCTGCTAAGAGCTGATCATTGGAGTGTATATACCAATAGTACATACATCTAAAAGCTGTGTATTGTACGAGTACGAATACGGGTGCGTACGAGTAGAATTGTTGATGAAACTGAACGAGGATGTAATTGTAAGCATTTTTGTTAAGTAGAAGTATTTTGATAAGTGTATTGAAGTCTTTCAAAAGTGTATAAATACATATTAAAACACTACATGTATATACATTTTAACTGAGTCGTTAAGTCATCGTTAGTCGTTACATGTAAGTGTTGTTTTGAAACTTTTAGATTAACGATCTTGTTAAATATTGTTAACCCAATGTTTATAATATCAAATGAGATTTTAAATTATTATATTATCATGGTATTATCATGTATGAATATCTCTTAATATGATATATATACATTAAATGTCTTTACAACGATAATCGTTACATATATGTCTCGTTTAAAAATCATTAAGTTAGTAGTCTTGTTTTTACATATGTAGTTCATTGTTAATATACTTAATGATATGTTTACTTATCATAGTATCATGTTAACTATATATATATCCATATATATGTCATCATATAGTTTTTACAAGTTTTAACGTTCGTGAATCACCGGTCAACTTGGGTGGTCAATTGTCTATATGAAACATATTTCAATTAATCAAGTATTAACAAGTTTGATTGCTTAACATGTTGGAAACATTTAATCATGTAAATATCAATCTCAATTAATATATATAAACATGGAAAAGTTTGGGTCACTACATGATCGTACATGAATAAATTAATATATATATCTTGAATCAATCCACGACCCAGTGTATACATATCTCAGTATTGATCACAACTCAAACTATATATATATTTTAGAATCAACCTCAACCCTGTATAGCTAACTCCAACATTCACATATAGAGTGTCTATGGTTGTTTCGAAATATATATAGATGTGTCGACATGATAGGTCGAAACATTGTATACGTGTCTATGGTATCTCAAGATTACATAATATACAATACAAGTTGATTAAGTTATGGTTGGAATAGATTTGTTACCAATTTTCACGTAGCTAAAATGAGTAGTTTTTACCAATTTTGTTTTGCTCGCCATTTCTTCGACTCTAATCCGTTTTGAGTGATTTAAGCGGCCACGGTTTCGTATTGAAATTGAATTTATGAAACTAAACAGAAAAGGTATAGGTTTATAGTCGGAAATACAAGTTACAAGTCGTTTTTGAAAGAGGTAGTCATTTTCGTCGAAAGAACATCATCTTGATGACTGTTTTGAAAAACATACTTTCACTTTGAGTTTAACCATGATTTTTGGATATGGTTTCATGTTCATAAAAAAAATCGTTTTCCCAGAAGTATAGCTTTTAAATCAAAGTTTTTCATAGTTTTTAATTATCCAAACCAAAACAGCCCCCGATTGTAACTACGACGGCGTAAATCCGGTTTTATGGTGTTTATCGTGTTTCCGGGTTTTAAATCATTAAGTTAGCATATCATATAGATATAGAACATGTGTATAGTTTATTTTAAAAGTGTAGTTAGAAGGATTAACTTTATTTGCGAACAAGTTTAGAGTTAACTAAACTATGGTCTAGTGATTACAAGTTTACCACTTCGAATATGATAGCTTTTCATGTATGAATCGAATGATGTTATGAACATCATTACTACCTTAAGTTCCTTGGATAAACCTACTGTAAAAGAGAAAAATGGATCTAGCTTCAATGGATCCTTGGATGGCTCAAAATTCTTGAAGCAGAATCATGACACGAAAACAAGTTCAAGTAAGATCATCACTCGAAATAAGATTGTTATAGTTACAGAAATTGAACCAAAGTTTGAATATGATTATTAACTTATATTAGAAAGATATATTACTGTAAATAAGAAAGATTTCTTGAGGTTGGATGATCATTCTACAAGATTGGAAGTAAGCTAGCAAACTTGGAAGTATTCTTGATTTTATGAAACTAGAACTTGTAGAATTTATGAAGAACACTTAGAACTTGAAGATAGAACTTGAGAGAGATCAATTAGATAATGAAAATTGAAGAATGAAAGTGTTTGTAGGTGTTTTTGATCGTTGGTGTATGGATTAGATATAAAGGATATGTAATTTTGTTTTCATGTAAATAAGTCATGAATGATTACTCATATGTTTGTAATTTTATGAGATATTTCATGCTAGTTTCCAAATGATGGTTCCCACATGTGTTAGGTTACTCACATGGGCTGCTAAGAGCTGATCATTGGAGTGTATATACCAATAGTACATACATCTAAAAGTTGTGTATTGTACGAGTACGAATACAGGTGCATACGAGTAGAATTGTTGATGAAACTGAACGAGGATGCAATTGTAAGCATTTTTGTTAAGTAGAAGTATTTTGATAAGTGTCTTGAAGTCTTTCAAAAGTGTATGAATACATATTAAAACACTACATGTATATACATTTTAACTGAGTCGTTAAGTCATCGTTAGTCGTTACATGTAAGTGTTGTTTTGAAACCTTTAGGTTACCGATCTTGTTAAATGTTGTTAACCCAATGTTTATAATATCAAATAAGATTTTAAATTATTATATTATCATGATATTATGATGTATGAATATCTCTTAATATTATATATATACATTAAATGTCGTTACAACGATAATCGTTACATATATGTCTCGTTTCAAAATCATTAAGTTAGTAGTCTTGCTTTTACATATGTAGTTCAGTGTTAATATACTTAATGATATGTTTACTTATCATAATATCATGTTAACTATATATATAACCATATATATGTCATCATATAGTTTTTACAAGTTTTAACGTTCGTGAATCACCGGTCAACTTGGGTGGTCAATTGTCTATATGAAACTTATTTCAATTAATCAAGTCTTAACAAGTTTGATTGCTTAAAATGTTGGAAACACTTAATCATGTAAATAACAATTTCATTTAATATATATCTATAAACATGGAAAAGTTCGGGTCACTACAGATACTGCTTCTTGTAGAGGCGGTAGGGGAGTTACTGCAAGATGCTCCCCCTCAGTAGTAGACAGATCTGTCTCTACTGGCTTCTCATCATCATCATTCAGATGAACAATCTTAACTAGCTATCATTGTGTAGCTTGCGGAGCAGGAGTTGCTGGTTGAGAAGATTGGCTAGATTTCATCATACCTTCCATCCATTGCATAAATACTTTGGCCCTTTCTCCCCCTGACCTATTAGAATCCAAGTATTGTTGAATTCCTTCAGGTGTCATGTTCCTTATTCTTTTTGCTCGCTCAGCATACAGCTTTACCTTCTTCTTGTCATATTTCACCATGAACATAGCATTTCTTTTTTCGTGCATCTTTCTTATATTGATTAATCCTAAGCAGCTCATTGTGAATTTAAAGTTGTTTAAGAGAGACCTTTTCTATGCTCAATTCTGTGCTTTTTCTTAGCAGCATAGGCCTCAAACTTGGCATTGAAGGCATCGTTTAAGATCTGCTGCTTCTTCTAATGTCTCTCCAGTTTTCTTTTTAGTTTTCTTTCAATAGATTGAGAGGCAACAAAAGATTCATCCAAAACCAGTTCAGATACATTATCACTGGGCTTACTACCAGAACCAATATCATCCACAGATGTGGCAGGCATGTTGGGTTGAGATTCACTAGCACACCTGCTTCAATATTAGTGTTGCTGGGCTTAGATCTAGTTCTTCCATCATCACCACCATCATCACCATCCCTCCTTTGCTGCTTAGGAGCTTTCTCATGTTCATGCTCCCCCTCAGATTATTTTCTCTTCTTTTTACTTTTAGATTTCTTCTCCCCCTTTTTGTCATCAGCAGGGCAGAAGCAGAGCCTGGGAGAACACTTACATCAAGATCACTATCTGATTCAGGCATTGAAAATGCAAAAAATTTCCAGTCAGCATCAGCAGGAGATAAAGGTGCACCAGGGTCTACACCATATTGTTGAAGACATAGGTTGGATGTTCTAACTTCATTTCTAGCAACACCCATGGCAATCTGATTAACACCACCTCAAACATCAGCTTGTAGATCAGCCATTCTGTGCATTGTCTCAACCTGTCTAACATAAGAAGAAGCAGGAATCATTGTAGCCATCTGCTGTTCCTGTGACTCCAATCTCTCTTCCAACACCCTATTTTCTTCATTCAGAAATTGATTCCTCTGTCTTTCACTTTCTAATTATGCTTGAAGTCTGGTGATATGATCAGTATACTCATTGTGAGAGATGATTCGCTACTTAAGTGCATCTTCTTCTTCATAATGGCATCTGATGGCGTCAACTGCTAGATCAGCAAAAGCATTTGTTTGACGCATTTCGGTTTCAATAATGGAAGTGGTAACACAGCCTGTAACGACCTGCCAAAATCATCATTCATGGCGCCGTTAACTTAGGCCCCGTTGCGTGGTCATAGTCCCTAAATGAGACGCGTTTGACCAAAATTATGTCGTATTCATTTGAAAAGTGCATGACTTGCAAAGTTTAGTTACCAAACGGTTCGACAAAGAGTTTAAGTTTACAAAAGTTATAAAGTATAAATGAAATGATTTGCAACATAATATAAGTTGTAAATCTCGAATGCTATCAATAGCGTATGTATGTATGTATGCTTGACCCTAAGCAAGTAATCAAAGTGTATGCATGTATGCTTGACCCCAAGCAAGTAAGTGTATGCATGTACGCTTGACCCCAAGCAAATATAAGTGTATGCGGAAGCAAGTATCAAGTAGCCAAGTATGAACCTGAGAAACATATAGAAAACTATCAACGAAAAACGTTGGTGAAATCATAGGTGTATTTATAAACGTTGTTTTTGAACTACAAGATTTTTTATAGTTGATTATCCAAATCGTTTGCATTCCAAAAGTATGTTCGCGAGCACCCAATTATCAAGACTTAACTGTATACGAACCCCATTGAATTAGTGTTAGAACTTACACTATACCCGAAAATATATTTCATCCGCTAACGGTAGCGCACCATCCGAAGGAGGGCTCGTCAAGCCCATGTGATCACATAACATAAGTTCACGTTTACACCCTGCAAGTGTAACTAATGATAATTGAATTGAGACTTTTTGTTCTAACTCGCTGTGGAATGTTTGTTTTCGTACTTGTGTTCAAAGTATAAAAGTATAAACCGTATATGTTTCTCATCCCACGATTTAAAGTATAAAATTTGTTGAAAAGATGGGACTATGATCTCAACTTGAGTATAAAAGTACTTCATAAAGTAAACGTGTGCATGAAAGTTTCTTAGTCTCGACCTAAACAAGTAAGTTGTATCAATTAACAAGTTACGACACAAGGTCGGGCGAAATGTGTTCAATTAGTCCTATGGCTCGTTACGACTTGATTAATATAGCATGTGAGTCATGTTGTCAAGTCATGCAAGATATAAGTATAAAAGCATGTTAGATCGATTGCATAAGTATTTGGTTAAGTTTGACTAAAAGTCAAACTTGGTCAAAGTCAAAGTCAAAGTCAACGGGATCGGGTCGGGTTTCTGACCATTCCACATAAAAACGTAGTAATATATAAGCATGTTGGCAAAATTTAATGTTAAACGGAGTTGTTGGCAAGCGGGGATGAATTTCTGAAAACAAAACACAAGTGATTTGGGTCTGGGGAAGTGCGCGGTGCGCAGCGCGCATTACAGCGTCAAATCAGGTTAGGTACTATTACAGGGGTTAAGCATCTATACCTTCACAATTACACAGCGCGCTCAAGATTGTGCGGCGCGCTTTACTACAAGAAAAATGTTGTTTGCTGAATTTTTGTTAAGTCTCGAACCAAACTTCATACAAACATAACTCATGAACCGAAAACATTCAAAACGTATGCCATACATCGTTGGAAAGGTAATTTAACGAGTAACACAACTAAGCACATATCATCAATCAAATTCATCATTTTCAATAACTAAAACCTCGTCGAATGATCATTAAAAGATCATTAAAATTTTATCACTAAAGTTTCAAGTTCATAAAATGCATTTCATGATTCGGGAATCCAATTTACACATACGCTATGCCGTTTCGAAGGTAATTAAATATACAATACAACTAAACACTTACTAAAAAAATTTCATAGCATTTAATACACCAAAAGTTCATTTTAAAGTTCATCAAACCCTAACCAAAAATCACAAAATCAATAATCATGTTAATGTAAGGTTTTCATGTCATCCATCATACCAAAACGAAGCTAACAATGCTAGTAACACTTTTAACACATAAGTTTTAACATCTAAACACATTTTATCATCCAAAATCAAAGAGTTAACTAACCCATTTCAATTTTTCATGCTAGTTACACCAAATAACAAGATCGAACATACAAATTACATACACGACATCACAATGAGCCATAGACACTAACTAACACCATTTCAAGTCTAAAGGTCTAATTTATGAAAATTAAAGATTTTGAAAAGCTTACCCCAAGCTATGAAATTGGTACCAAATTGAAGAGGATGATGCAAGGATTGCAAATATGTAGTCGGATTTATTGTGAGCTTCCTAGATGATGAATTAGTGAATTGGGTGTTTGAGAGTAAAAATAGAAGTATGAAGAAGAGATAAGAGAGAATGAGAGATGGAAGGTGGGTGGTGGTGACTAGTTGGCCACTAGTCTCCACTTTGGTCCCTTGGCAACAATAGTCCATCGAGTTTAAAAGCGGGTGCGTGCATTAACCAAACGAATTATTTTAAATACACGAGAGTAAACGAAAGATGTTATAATCCAATAACAGAAATGTTAAGAACGTTAGTTAATGAAAGGTACGAATATAGATGATGAAAGGTATTATTTAAAAAAAAATGGGCGTTAAATGAATTAACGAAAAAATGCGGGATGTTACACAGCGAGCCTGTCGAATAACTTTAGCCATGCAGTCAACTAGAGTTTCCCTGATGGTGGTTTGAATAGTTGGTGTGACTATTTCAACAGTTCTTTATACAGTAAGGGTAGATAACCCTTGCATTTCCACAACATCCACTACACTGGGAGGTGGTTGTGTAGTAACACCTCGAATACGAGTACCACTGTGGGGTGGTGGAGGTGGAAGGTCAGAATCTGACTCATCACCATGATCACCATCATTTTTACCTTCGCCAGAAGGTTTAGAACCACTGGTATCCTTTGCAGCATCATAAGCATCATCAGTCGTAAGATCCACTGGTTCGTCTTTGGAGCCAGCAACATTATCAGGAATTACTGGCTCTTCCTTACCAGTACCTATATCAGCATCACCATCAGATGAAGAAGATGATGAGGAAGAAGCTGATGAATCAGAAGGTACTAGCGAATCAGGAATATTCTTCATTACAACTTTACCAGTATCTGGATCATAGATAGATTTGAAAGGCCTCCATGTACCAGGCCATGGGGAGGCAGCAGGAGCCATACCAAAGAAATGGTAGTATGGCTGCTCATTAAAATTATCAAGCGTAGCCAGCCTCTCATATACTTCCTCTCGTGCTGGTTGTTCCATTTGTGCAAGTAGCTGAGTCAGCTTCTCATCGGGCAGCTTGCTGGCTACAACTAGAGCACTTTGTGGATCAATGGTCAACTGGTCCACCAGGAGGGTAACTTTAGGAGTAATGGTTACTCCCTTGTAGATAAGTTTCGGTACAACCTCCTCTGGATCTAGTACCTAACAAACATATTTAGGATTTTCAACAAAAACATCAGCCTTAGAAGATTCAGCAGTTGCAGTAGCCGTGGTACCAGCATCCAATTGTGTGACTTGAGAGTCAGTAGCAGTAGGTAGAGCAGCAGTATCCACATCACCTTGAGAGAAGGTATCCGGTGTTGTATCATGAACAGTAAGATTACCAGCAGCATCCATAGTAATGAATTCTCTGGAAGCAGTATTATCAACAGCCAGAATACCAGTAAGACCAGTAAGATCAGGAACCAAAACCTCCTCAGGGAAAATGATATGGGCAGCATCTTGAGTACCACTAGAAATAGTAGTATCAACAATTCTGTCAGCAATAACCTCATCAATAGCAAAAGGAGGTTCCACGATCACATCATTAACTACTTTAGGAGAAATAGTTGAAACATTATCACTTGGGATAGGAGGAGGAATAACAGAATCATCAGCACTAGCCATCTCCTCATTAACAATTTCAGTAGTGGAACCAGCAACCACATCATCCGCAGTATCACCAGCATGAATAGATTCATTAACAGCTTTATCAGGACCAGTACCAGCAGCAATAGAAGGCTCGCCAGTACCAGTCACAACACCAGTAGACACAATATCAGCTGTCCTGCTAAGATCTGAAATAATGGAACAAGTTATGTTAACAACAGCAGAATCAAATAAATTTGACTCAATAATTGAATCTGATGTTGGTCTCTGGGGACAAACGTGTGTTTTAGTTATCCCTTCGATTGAGACAGAGTATGGTGTCTGTAAGTGCAGTTGTGACTCTGCTGACTCATTGGCAACACATGATGACTCAGATCGTGTAAGAGTGTTAGCTGGTTTAGAGATACTAGTTTGACTCTTATCATGATCCAAGTTATAATTGGGCTGAGCAGTAGCCTGAGCTGGTTCAACACGATGAGGACCCAGCTCAAGCCTGCTTTAGGGTCAAGTATGTTCTCTGCTGGTTGCACTGTCAGCAGAGGATATTTCTTGAAGTACAGTTTTGAAAAATGTGGAAGTGCCTGGTTAGAAGAGTATGGGTTAATACTCCTCTTAACACTAGTTTTAAAACCAGTCAGCTTAGCAACATTTAAGTTAGCAGATAAAAGGTTTTGAATTATGTTAGTTATTTCTGCTGTTTAGTCTAGAGACGCACCAGGTTCCATAGCAACATCCTTTGCAGGAGCAGCAGTTGAGACTGGTGCCATCTCCCCTGTGACATGCGTGGAGCCAGCTTTTGAACGTTTAGATTTGCATGTTACCAAGAAATAGATGAGCAACGGATTCCAATACTAGAAGTGGGTAGTCAGTATATAAGATTAGGGTTATTCTTTATTATCAGAGAGCACTAGATTTTAATACAACTACTACATTACCAGTATCTGTGATGGTGGCTATTCTAGTTGTGGTAGCTAGCCTTTTCTTTCATGTAGCTAGCTTGCGCTGAGCTCCCTCCCCCTCAGCTGGTGCACTACCAGAGGCAGTCATTTGGGTAGCTCTACCCTGAGCAGCAAGATACTCGAGCATCCCTGGTGTCAGACCAGTATATAGAGCAGCTGGTGCTTCTTTAGTCATTCCCCCTTGTTTTAATGGCAGGTCGATGGAAAGATCAGTAATCTGCTTGTAAGCATCACCCAGCTCATTTTCAAAAACAAGGCTTAAAAACTTTGGAAAGGGGATCAGATGTGTTCATTTTGGTGCAAGCACCATTTCCCTTAACCTCAAGTATATCTCAGCAGCATAATCAATGTTACAGTTGAACAACAACCCATGACCTATTTTGAGCTCAAAGTCAGAGCATTGGTCAAAGCTTCCAGATTTTTGACTCATGCAGTGAGTCAGCAAACCAAAGAAATAACACCACATAGGTGGCATGTGCTTCCTCAATGGGCTATGGGCCATAGTACCAGTAACCCAAACGCTTCCAGTACTACTCTCCTAAAATCATCAATGGGTAGTGAATTAACAAATAGTCCAGCTTGCAGTTGTAAAGCTCACCTAATTGCATCAACGATGATAGAACAAGTTAGAGTTTCAGTAACCATGCCTCGAACACATGGAATACCCTGTTGAGTGGTGTCCATTTGAGCAGTATATCAAAATCTGCCAAGACAGGCTGGATAGAATCGTGATGGAACGACGGTGATAGATCTAGCAATAGGAGATCGCCTTACATAATCAACCATAGTCTCATAGCCCATGTTGGCTTTAGATTTAGGAATAGAAAGAGCATGAGCAGCATTGCCTCTAAATAGGCTGATTTGATCATGTACAGGTGCAGGATCCGCCTTTAATTAACTCAGATGCAGTGCAAACAATGATTCGGGTTCATTGTGTTCCTCAGGTTGAGGTTGTGGTTGTTGTTCAGGTTTTTGCTGCTGAGGTTGTTCAGGTTTATGTGGTTATTCATGCTGCTGTGGTTGTTCCTCTGGTTGGTTCACAATTGGTTGTGGTTGTTGTTATTCTGCCATTATTGAAGAATGAAGATGAAAGTTTGAAGATTTGAAGATTTGGGGATCTTGAGAGAATAAGGGGAATTTTGAAAGTTTAATAACCGAAGGTTATTATGGAAGATGGAACACCCTATTTAACCTTTCGGATTGGTGAAAAAGTGCATGAGAGAAAAAATGGCAACTGACATCTGCAAGCGTGTGGGCAGATTTGACAGACTGGCATGTATTCGAGTGGACATCAGACTGTTGACATGATGTTTAATCGGCTTAGACATTCATCAGTCCCAATAGGCATTAAATGCAGTAGGTTTTAATTCAAGAGTGAAGTTAAAGACCACAAAATAAAGTTTGTAGTAAATACAAAAATTCTTTTGTTACATTTAATATGCCGTGTGTTTAATTTAAATCATTGGAGTTAAATGAGGTTCAGTTTTAAGGTATCAAAGTGAGCTATTTATTATTTCATTTTACACATAGTATAACCATTATAAGACCTTGTTTGTGCTGACTGTTTGACATATAGGCAGTAAAGAAAAGATTGTTTTATACAGGTTTGACACCAACAAAGTTGTCTTTTATGTTAAAGTTCAAGCATACCCAGCTCAAAGATGAGGTAGTCAAAATGTTTTTCATCTAAGGGCTTTGTGAAAAGATCTGCTAAATGTTGGTCTATTGAAATAAAGTAAAGTTCCACATCTTCCTTTTTAACATGATCCCTTACGAAATGATACCGAACGTCAATGTGCTTTTTCCTTGAATGCATCACAGGATTGTTGGTAATGACAATTGCACTAGTATTGTCACAGTAGATTGGAGTTTTTGTAACATGAACATCATAGTCCTTCAGCTGGCTTTGCAACTATAGTACTTGATCAAACCACAACCAGCATAAACATATTCTGCTTCAGCAGTAGATGTGGACACAGTATTTTGATTTTTGCTTGTCCAGCTGACTAGCCTACAACCCAGTAACTGGCAACCACTAATAGTACTTTTCCTGTCTAATTTACATCCTGCAAAATCAGCATCTGAATACCCAATTAGTTTAAAATCCTGGTCTTTGGGATACCAAAGACCACATTTGGCAGTACCTTTCAGATACCTAAATATCCATTTTACTGCCAGCAAATGTGACTCTTTAGGATCAGCTTGATATCTGGCACAGACACATGTGGCAAAAATAATGTCTGGTCTACTGGCTGTGAGATAAAGTAGGGACCCAATCATACCTCTATATTCAGTGTTATTGACTGGTTTACCATTGGGATCAGCATCTATTTTGATACATGCTGCCATTGGAGTCTAATATGACTACAAAGATACAGCCGAAATGGACGGTTTTATTCGTGCGGTGTCATTAGGCCGCAGGACGTCAGATTCAGTTGATCAAGGTAGCATACAGTGGTTTTGTTTATTTATATAGTGCGAGGCCTAAATTTACTTTTACTTTCTAAGGTGTAGAAGGTGTAAGTTAACCTATGGTCGTATTTTTTGAATGGATTAACGAACTGAAAATCAAGTGGATAATTGTTTTTTATTTAAATTATCTAGATAAGAATAGTAGTTGGTTTAAGCTAATGGTCCTAAGTGCGGAAAAGTAAATAAAGTGGAAGGATATCCGGAGTATGCAGATCAGGGAAATGTTGACCAAGATATTAGTTTTGAGTTAGGGAAAGGTAATTATGCTTATGTTAAGGCTATGTTTGGAATGATGTAGATCTGGTTGGATGAGCCAATTACACAGACCTACTTATCTCTAGACTCTCAGAGTTCTCTTCGAGCAGTGAAAAGTATGTCACTTGGTTATATCATTGAAAGGTAACTATACCTTGGAGGTTATCCTCAGTAAAGTAATAGGTTTATTAGTGAGTTGAGCTCTAATCCTAACCCTCGTTATCAGTTTAGTTAATTGAATAACAACGTGCTATGTTGATTGAACACCGATCACAAATGGAAGGAGTCCGTTGATTTAAGTTGGCAAAACCTAAAATGAAAACTAACAACAATTTTATCATACTAATGAGATCATATCAATTCAAACATTATACAACATTACAGTCAATATACTGAAAGTAAAGCAGATAGAAACCTAATAATTACCTAGACAGTTGATATGACTTAGTTCAAGGGAAACAATCAAATAAGAACATGCAATAGGCTTGGGTCATATAGTAAAGGCACTAATTGGATCTTAACAGCTCCTAAGAGGTCTCTTTAGAACAGTTAATAGGCATACTAGGTCATTCATGTCTCAATTCGTAAGTTCCGTGTCCTAAAAGCGCATTAGATGCCTCTCGGGAACTCCGGCCATACCGAGTTCATAGGATCTTCGGATACAGTATAACCAGGAGTTTTAATCCTATGAAGTATCTACCTTCGTATAGGTGGACAAGTCCTGATCACAACCTAGGTTGGTCAATCCTTAAGATGCTAGCATACAAATATATCAGACTCACAGGTTTAGTATTACGACAGCAACCATACTAAATTAACATATTTACGCTAACCCAAACTTCTATCATGGCAACATACAGATTAATTAAGCTATCATGGTAATATCGGAACGCATTATTAAACATAAAAGGTAAGAACACATGTTTAATAAAAAAGACAAGCGTTTCTGATAAAAACCTGAAAAGGCTGAAGAAATCTGCCCGAGATCGCAGGAACTTGCCGGGATATCCTCTGGAAAATAAAAGCTAAGCTAGCTACTACTAAAAACTAACTAAAAAGCTTGAAAATATAAAGTGAATTACAAATTGAGTGTGTGTTGAAATGAATGGAAAGAGCTCTTTAAATAGACTTGGATTTTGCCAGCAAACGGCTGGCAGGCCGTTAGGCAATCCGCTTGGCAGGCTGTTTGCTGGGGCCATTTGCCAGCCTTGCCCGTTTGCAGTGCCCGTTTGTTCTGGCCATGTGGCAGGCCGTTTGACATACATGCAAGCTATTTGGCAGGCCGTTTGACATACAGGCTAGCCATTTGGCAGGCCGTTTGGCTTGCCTGGGCAGCTGAAATCACTAGATCGTAACTTGATTTCTTGTCTTTCACCGTTTTCGCTCTAGAATCTTCGTTTTAGCTCCGTTTTATTTGATTGTTTTTGCATTGCCTTCGTAATTACTTAATCTACAAAATAAACCAAAAAATCGATAATTTTGCCGATAAAGCTTGAAACTTTATTGATTTAGGGCTTAATATCAGGGGTAAAAACGTGACTTTTTGGCCGATATCAAATACCCCACACTTAGCTTTACTTGTCCTTAAGCAAAAAACGGGAATATAAGGTTCTTCGTAATAGATTCTTCCTTGTCCACCCGTGGATCCTTTTATTATGTCTTCATCAGAAGTCGTCACATCTTTCAAAAGTATTAGAAAAAGTTTCAAAATTTGATTATTTTAGTAGCTAGATTTCAATCGTGTCCAAGGTGAAAATGGCATACTTTCCAACTCTCAGATGTAGAGTGTACATGACCAGGCTCCTCACTATCAGATCACTCATATCACTCAAGTGTTTAGGGAGTCCTAATCTAATTGTATTGTCGCTCAGATGCCATTCGTGTAACAGTTCTCATCATATGCTTGGTAAAGCATCGATATCTTCACCGAGTAAGTAAGGACGACAGTGATCTTCTTCCTAGGCATTCTTTCAAGAGGAAGACGGGTTGTAGGTGTGACGACCCGGAAATTTCCGACCAAATTTAAACTTAATCTTTATATGATTTCGACACGACAAGCAAAATCTTTAATGTTGAGTCCCAAAATTTTGAACTATTTTAATAGGATCATTTAACCTTTGACAGTCCCGACGATTCACGAACAAATGTGTGTAACTAAATATGTAAATATATATATATATATATATATATATATATATATATATATATATATATATATATATATATATATATATATATATATATATATATATATATATATATATGTATATAAAAATAATAAAATATACATTAATCAATTGGAATTAAAGAACTAAAATAATAAATAAAATATTTAAGATACCATTAATATATATATATATATATATATATATATATATATATATATATATATATATATATATATATATATATATATATATATATATATATACACGAATGATATAGGTTTGTGAATCCGAGGCCAACCCTGCATTGTTCAGTTTCGTCGTATGAATATTTTTACTACAAAATATTGGATTGTGAGTTTCATTTGCTCCCTTTTTAAATGCTTTTGCAATATATATTTTTAGGACTGAGAATACATGCGGTGCTTTTATAAATGTTTTACGAATTAGACACAAGTAATCGAAACTACATACTATGGTTGGATTATCGAATCGAATATGCCTCTTTTTAGCTTGGTAGCCTAAGAATTAGGGAACAGTACCCCTAATTGACGCGAATCCTAAAGATAGATCTATGGGCCTAACAAACCCCATCCGAGGTACGGATGCTTTAGTACTTCGACTTATTATTATACAGACGAGAGGATTCTGTTTTGGGGATATTCTATATGCATCTTGTTAAGGTCGGTTACCAGGTGTTCACCATATGAATGATTTTTATCTCTATGCAGTGCGAAATGCCTGATATGAGATGATGTTTATGAGAAATGGAAATGAAAATCTTGTGGTCTATTAAAATAATGGAAATGATTTTTTATGATAAACCTATGAACTCACCAACCTTTTGGTTGACACTTTAAAGCATGTTTATTCCCAAGTATGAAAGAAATCTTCCGCTGTGCATTTGTTCATTTTAGAGATATTACTTGGAGTAATTCATGACATATTTCAAAAGACGTTGCATTCGAGTCGTTGAGTTCATCAAGAATATTATTAAGTCATTGATAGTTTGATATATTATGAAATGGTATGCATGCCTGACAACTTTTGATGAAATGAAAGTTTGTCTTTTAAAAACGAATGCAATGTTTGTAAAATGTATCATATAGAGGTCAAATACATCGCGATGTAACCAAATGTAATGTATTCGTCCAGATGGATTAGGACGGGTCATTATAGTAGGGTTGGTTGAGAAATTTATGGAATGGTGAAAGGTATCCAGATCTTTTTGAAAGAAAGAATTGATAGATTTTGATTCTTCAAAGTATCCATTTTTAGATAGATAACGACTTATATTTCGTAAAAAGTTTCTTTGAAAGATGCGTATTTTGCTAAGTATTTATCTAGAATTTTTCTTTGGCTCTTCCGGTAATTCTTCTTTGGGGAAACTTCTCGGGTTTCTTTTGCCTTTATTTTAGAGGTTTTGCTCTTTCATAATCATTTTTTTTTGGCATACCCTTTCTTCATAACTTTTGTCTTTCGTTCCTGGTGCCCAGAGAGGAAGTGATAATTCACTGTGTAGTGACCCGAACTTTTCCATGTTTATATATATTAATTGAGATTGATATTTACATGATTAAATGTTTCCAACATGTTAAGCAATCAAACTTGTTAAGACTTGATTAATTGAAATATGTTTCATATAGACAATTGACCACCCAAGTTGATCGGTGATTCACGAACGTTAAAACTTGTAAAAACTATATGATGACATATATATGGATATATATATATAGTTAACATGATACTATGATAAGAAAACATATCATAAAGTATATTAACAATGAACTACATATGTAAAAACAAGACTACTAACTTAATGATTTTTAAACGAGACATATATGTAACGATTATCGTTGTAAAGACATTTAATGTATATATATCATATTAAGAGATATTCATACATGATAATATCATGATAATATAATAATTTAAAATCTCATTTGATATTATAAACATTGGGTTAACAACATTTAACAAGATCGTTAACCTAAAGGTTTCAAAACAACACTTACATGTAACGACTAACGATGACTTAACGACTCAGTTAAAATGTATATACTTGTAGTGTTTTAATATGTATTTATACACTTTTGAAAGACTTCAATACACTTATCAAAATACTTCTACTTAACAAAAATGCTTACAATTACATCCTCGTTCAGTTTCATCAACAATTCTACTCGTATGCACCCGTATTCGTACTCGTACAATACATAGCTTTTAGATGTATGTACTATTGGTATATACACTCCAATGATCAGCTCTTAGCAGCCCATGTGAGTCACCTAACACATGTGGGAACCATCATTTGGCAACTAGCATGAAATATCTCATAAAATTACAAAAATATGAGTAATCATTCATGACTTATTTACATGAAAAGAAAATTACATATCCTTTATATCTAATCCATACACCAACGACCAAAAACACCTACAAACACTTTCATTCTTCAATTTTATTTATCTAATTGATCTCTCTCAAGTTCTATCTTCAAGTTCTAAGTGTTCTTCATAAATTCCAAAAGTTCTAGTTTCATAAAATCAAGAATACTTTCAAGTTTGCTAGCTCACTTCCAATCTTGTAAGGTGATCATCCAACCTCAAGAAATCTTTGTTTCTTACAGTAGGTTATCATTCTAATACAAGGTAATAATCATATTCAAACTTTGGTTCAATTTCTATAACTATAACAATCTTATTTCAAGTGATGATCTTACTTGAACTTGTTTTCGTGTCATGATTCTGCTTCAAGAACTTCGAGCCATCCAAGGATCCATTGAAGCTAGATCCATTTTTCTATTTTCCAGTAGGTTTATCCAAGGAAATTAAGGTAGTAATGATTTTCATAACATCATTCGATTCATACATATAAAGCTATCTTATTCGAAGGTTTAAACTTGTAATCACTAGAACATAGTTTAGTTAATTCTAAACGTGTTCGCAAACAAAAGTTAATCCTTCTAACTTGACTTTTAAAATCAACTAAACACATGTTCTATATCTATATGATATGCTAACTTAATGATTTAAAACCTGGAAACACGAAAAACACCGTAAAACCGGATTTACGCCGTCGTAGTAACACCGCGGGCTGTTTTGGGTTAGTTAATTAAAAACTATGATAAACTTTGATTTAAAAGTTGTTATTCTGAGAAAATGATTTTTATTATGAACATGAAACTATATCCAAAAATTATGGTTAAACTCAAAGTGGAAGTATGTTTTCTAAAATGGTCATCTAGACGTCGTTCTTTCGACTGAAATGACTACCTTTACAAAAACGACTTGTAACTTATTTTTCCGACTATAAACCTATACTTTTTCTGTTTAGATTCATAAAATAGAGTTCAATATGAAACCATAGCAATTTGATTCACTCAAAACGGATTTAAAATGAAGAAGTTATGGGTAAAACAAGATTAAATTATTTTTCTCATTTTAGCTACGTGAAAATTGGTAACAAATCTATTCCAACCATAACTTAATCAACTTGTATTGTATATTATGTAATCTTGAGATACCATAGACACGTATACAATGTTTCGACCTATCATGTCGACACATCTATATATATTTCGGAACAACCATAGACACTCTATATGTGAATGTTGGAGTTAGCTATACAGGGTTGAGGTTGATTCCAAAATATATATAGTTTGAGTTGTGATCAATACTGAGATACGTATACACTGGGTCGTGGATTGATTCAAGATAATATTTATCGATTTATTTCTGTACATCTAACTGTGGACAACTAGTTATAGGTTACTAACGAGGACAGCTGACTTAATAAACTTAAAACATCAAAATATATTAAAAGTGTTGTAAATATATTTTGAACATACTTTAATATATATGTATATATTGTTATAGGTTCGTGAATCAACAGTGGCCAAGTCTTACTTCCCGACGAAGTAAAAATCTGTGAAAGTGAGTTATAGTCCCACTTTTAAAATCTAATATTTTTGGGATGAGAATACATGCAGGTTTTATAAATGATTTACAAAATAGACACAAGTACGTGAAACTACATTCTATGGTTGAATTATCAAAATCGAATATGCCCCTTTTTATTAAGTCTGGTAATCTAAGAATTAGGGAACAGACACCCTAATTGACGCGAATCCTAAAGATAGATCTATTGGGCCTAACAAACCCCATCCAAAGTACCGGATGCTTTAGTACTTCGAAATTTATATCATATCCGAAGGGTGTCCCGGAATGATGGGGATATTCTTATATATGCATCTTGTTATTGTCGGTTACCAGGTGTTCACCATATGAATGATTTTTATCTCTATGTATGGGATGTGTATTGAAATATGAAATCTTGTGGTCTATTGTTACGATTTGATATATATAGGTTAAACCTATAACTCACCAACATTTTTGTTGACGTTTAAAGCATGTTTATTCTCAGGTGAATATTAAGAGCTTCCGCTGTTGCATACTAAAATAAGGACAAGATTGGGAGTCCATGTTTGTATGATATTGTGTAAAAACTGCATTCAAGAAACTGATTTCGATGTAACATATTTGTATTGTAAACCATTATGTAATGGTCGTGTGTAAACAGGATATTTTAGATTATCATTATTTGATAATCTACGTAAAGCTTTTTAAACCTTTATTTATGAAATAAAGGTTATGGTTTGTTTTAAAAATGAATGCAGTCTTTGAAAAACGTCTCATATAGAGGTCAAAACCTCGCAACGAAATCAATTAATATGGAACGTTTTTAATCAATAAGAACGGGACATTTCAGTTGGTATCCGAGCGTTGGTCTTAGAGAACCAGAATTTTGCATTAGTGTGTCTTATCGAGTTTATTAGGATGCATTAGTGAGTCTGGACTTCGACCGTGTTTACTTGAAAAATGATTGCTTAACAAATTTTGTTGGAAACAATATATTTTTAACATGTGAATATTATGTGATATATTAATCTCTTAACGCGTTTGATATTATGTGATAGATGTCTACCTCTAGAACAAGTCCCATTGACTCACCTAATAATAATGAAGAGTCAAATGTAAATTGGAATGATTCGTGGACTGATTAACAAGTTCCCGAAGAGGAACCGGAAGAAGAGTCGGAACCGGAAGAAGAATCGGAACCGGAAGAAGAATCGGAACTGGATGAAGAAATAGGACCACTGGGGAAAATAATAAAATGGTTAAGTAAAATAAAATCCTCAACCAATCGACCAAGATTAATTATGGTCAATGGTGTTTCCGCCAAGGAAGCAAAATATTGGGAGGATTACCAATTCTCCGATGAATCGGATTCCGACGAGAATTCCGATGATGTTATAGAAATTACCCCAACTGAATTTAAAAAGGCAAAAGAAAATAATAAGGGAAAGGGCATAAAAATAGAGAAATCTAATTCCAACCCCGATGAAGTTTATATGTATCGTCAACCCCCGAAGTCCTTAAGTTGTAACAATGACCCGGGAACCTCTAAACCACCAGGTTTTTCTAAACCAATGTGGAAAACGACGGCTCGTATTAGGGGAACATCATATATCCCTAGAAACTTGGAAAAACGAACCAAAACCGAAGAAGAAGAAACAAGCGAGTCGGAATAAGATAGTTGTATTCGTGTGGTGTAATATATGTAATATAGTGTGCTTATGCTTTATGATATATGTAAAAATTGCTTGTATTAATAAGTATTTTTTTTTATGAATCTAACTCTTGTCTATTTTACAGTATAAAAACACAAAATGGATAGACAACCCAATATTTTAAGAGACCTACCCGGAGACATGATTGATGAAATCTTGTCTAGAGTCGGTCAGAATTCTTCGGCACAACTATTTAAGGCGAGATCAGTTTGTAAGACATTCAAAGAACGTTCCAAGAATGCCTTGGTTTATAAAAGGCTTTCGTTCGAAAGATGGGGGATATCACATTGGGAAATCCATAAGTTACGATGTGTTTACTTTGACGCATATATTGCGGGGAACCCAAATGCTATTTTACGCAATGGGTTAAGAAATTATTTTGACTCAATATATCCGAATATTGGACTTCGTGATTTAGAAAAAGCGGCTAACATGCAACATAAAGAAGCATGTTATGCTTACGGATTAGTAATGTTCGCTTCTCACCAAAGTGAGAACAAGAACATCGGGCTACAACTATTAAACAAAACGTTCCCACAAGTGACGGAGTCGGTAATTGGGGTAAGAAATGAGGTTTTTAGATTGTTACGGGACTGTTGGACATTACGTAACCCTCGTCCCTTTGACGACGTTACAACACGCTGTCTTATCAACGGCCATAACGGTTATGTTCCACAAGACCAAGGATGGGAAGTAATCCTAGTAAAACCAAAATGCATGACTTGTTTCTGGACGTATGAATTACGTGTCTTTATTGCCTTTGCTGAACGACTTGTGTACTAGCTAGAATTATCTTCACAACCATCTTGTATCAAATTTATTGTGTGCTATATTTCATGCTATATGTAAAATAAGCGGTATTGTAAGTTTGTAAAATATTGTGTAAAAGTTTGAACGCGAAATATTATTATAATCAGTTTTTCATATAGAATTGTAGTAGTTGAATTGTATATTAGCTACTAAGTATGAACTTAACGGGTAGGTACTACCCGAATTTAAACTTATAAAACGCTAATATGAAGAAAAAGCTTTTATAAATGAGTTCATATTATGCTACGAAATACTATTAACTACTCTTAATATTCTGTATGATTAACTTGTTCCATTTGACTATTTTGAAGGAAATGACACCGACTACTCGACACACCGTGAATATGAATGAAGAGGAATTCCGTACTTTTCTAGCTTCAAACATAGCCACAGTACAGGCTGCGCTACATACCAACAATAACCTTGGATCTAGCAGTACAGGAAATCGTGTAGGATGCACCTACAAAGAATTCACTGCCTGCAAACCTTTGGAGTTTGATGGAACCGAAGGACCGATCGAATTGAAACGGTGGACCGAGAAGGTCGAATCGGTGTTTGCCATAAGTAAGTGTACTGAAGAGGACAAAGTGAAGTACGCTACACATACCTTCACAGGTTCTGCGTTAACATTGTAACAGACTCGTCCCACATCGGTGGGAGAGGAAAACAAAGCACTCCTTATAAGGGTGTGGATACCTCTTCTGGTAAGACGCGTTTAAAGCCGTGCGGGTAGGTGCGATCCGGGGCAAGTTGGCCTGTCGGCGATCGGCCTGTGGCCCAGAGCGGACAGTATCATACCAGTTGTGCTGCGCACTCTGTGATGGCGCGTTTTGAGGGTGTTTACCCGAGAAGCAAATCCGTGAGGTAGAAGTGCGATCCGGGGTTGTACTCGTGCGCGGGTAGCCCGTCGGTGATCGGCTTGTGTCCAAAGAGGACAATATCATACTACGGGCTGATGGTGATGTTACTTATGGTATCAGAGCTGGGGCCCGCATCGATGTACACTGCGGGGACGCAGTGTCCCGAAGGGGGGGAGAGTTGTAACAGACTCGTCCCACATCGGTGGGAGAGGAAAACAAAGCACTCCTTATAAGGGTGTGGATACCTCTTCTGGTAAGACGCGTTTAAAGCCGTGCGGGTAGGTGCGATCCGGGGCAAGTTGGCCTGTCGGCGATCGGCCTGTGGCCCAGAGCGGACAGTATCATACCAGTTGTGCTGCGCACTCTGTGATGACGCGTTTTGAGGGTGTTTACCCGAGAAGCAAATCCGTGAGGTAGAAGTGCGATCCGGGGTTGTACTCGTGCGCGGGTAGCCCGTCGGTGATCGGCTTGTGTCCAAAGCGGACAATATCATACTACGGGCTGATGGTGATGTTACTAACATGGTGGAATACATATCTAGAGCAAGTGGGACAAGATGATGCGTACGCACTACCGTGGTCAGCATTCAAGCACTTGATGAATGAGAAATACCGTCCCAGAACCGAGGTCAATAAGCTCAAGACAGAACTTAGAGGGTTACGAACCCAAGGATTTGATATTACCACGTACGAAAGACGATTCACAGAATTGTGCCTATTGTGTCCGGGAGCATTCGAAGATGAGGAAGAGAAGATCGACGCGTTTGTGAAAGGATTACCGGAAAGAATCCAAGAAGATATAAGTTCACACGAGCCCGCCTCCATACAACACGCATGTAGAATGGCTCACAAACTAGTGAACCAGATTGAAGAAAGAATTAAAGAACAGACTGCTGAAGAGGCCAATGTGAAGCAAGTCAAAAGAAAGTGGGAGGAAAACGGTGATAAGAATCACCAATACAACAACAACAGCAATTACAACAATAATCGCAACAATTATCCCAACAATCGCAACATCAATCGCAACTACAACAAACGGCCCAACAACAACAACAACAACAACAACAACAACAACAACAACAACAACAACAACAAAAGCAACTACAACAATCATCCCAACAACAATAATAACCGCAACAACAACAACAATCAGAAGCAGCTATGCCAAAGGTGTGAAAAGTATCACTCAGGGTTCTGCACCAAATTTTGCAACAAGTGTAAAAGAAATGGTCATAGCACGGCGAAGTGTGAGGTCTACGGACCAGGGGTTAATAGAACGAAAGGAACAAATGGTGTCGGAACGAGTAATGGCAGAGCAAGTAGTGTCGGAGCAAGTTATGCCAATGTAGTTTGTTATAAATGTGGAAAACCGAGCCACATTATTAGAAATTGCCCGAACCAGGAGAACACGAATGGACAAGGCCGCGGAAGAGTTTTCAATATTAATGCGGCAGAGGCACAGGAAGACCCGGAGCTTGTTACGGGTACGTTTCTTATTGACAATAAATCTGCTTACGTTTTATTTGATTCGGGTGCGGATAGAAGCTATATGAGTAGAGATTTTTGTGCTAAATTAAGTTGTCCATTGACGCCTTTGGATAGTAAATTTTTACTCGAATTAGCAAATGGTAAATTAATTTCAGCAGATAATATATGTCGGAATCGAGAAATTAAACTGGTTAGCGAAACATTTAAGATTGATTTGATACCAGTAGAGTTAGGGAGTTTTGATGTGATAATCGGTATGGACTGGTTGAAAGAAGTGAAAGCAGAGATCGTTTGTTACAAAAATGCAATTCGCATTATACGAGAAAAAGGAAAACCCTTAATGGTGTACGGAGAAAAGGGCAACACGAAGCTAAATCTTATTAGTAATTTGAAGGCACAAAAACTAATAAGAAAAGGTTGCTATGCTGTTCTAGCACACGTCGAGAAAGTACAAACTGAAGAAAAGAGCATCAATGATGTTCCCATTGCAAAAGAATTTCCCGATGTATTTCCGAAAGAATTACCGGGATTACCCCCACATCGATCCGTTGAATTTCAAATAGATCTTGTACCAGGAGCTGCACCAATAGCTCGTGCTCCTTACAGACTCGCACCCAGCGAGATGAAAGAACTGCAAAGCCAATTACAAGAACTTTTAGAGCGTGGTTTCATTCAACCAAGCACATCACCGTGGGGAGCTCCTGTTTTGTTTGTCAAGAAGAAAGGTGGTACATTCAGATTATGTATCGACTACCGAGAGTTGAACAAACTTACCATCAAGAACCGCTACCCACTACCGAGAATCGACGACTTATTTGTTCAACTACAAGGCTCGTCTATTTATTCAAAGATTGGCTTACGTTCCGGGTATCATCAAATGCGGGTGAAAGAAGATGATATTCCAAAGACTGCTTTCAGAACACGTTACGGTCATTACGAGTTTATGGTCATGCCGTTTGGTTTAACTAATGCACCAGCTGTGTTCATGGACCTTATGAACCGGGTGTGTGGACCATACCTTGACAAGTTTGTCATTATTTTCATTGATGACATACTTATTTACTCAAAGAATGACCAAGAACACGGTGAACATTTGAGAAAGGTGTTAGAAGTATTGAGGAAGGAAGAATTGCACGCTAAGTTTTCAAAGTGTGCATTTTGGTTGGAAGAAGTTCAATTCCTCGGTCACATAGTGAACAAAGAAGGTATTAAGGTGGATCCGGCAAAGATAGAAACTGTTGAAAAGTGAGAAACCCCGAAAACTCCGAAACACATACGCCAGTTTTTAGGACTAGCTGGTTACTACAGAAGGTTCATCCAAGACTTTTCCAGAATAGCAAAACCCTTGACTGCATTAACGCATAAAGGGAAGAAATTTGAATGGAATGATGAACAAGAGAAAGCGTTTTAGTTATTGAAGAACAAGCTAACTACGGCACCTATATTGTCATTGCCTGAAGGGAATGATGATTTTGTGATTTATTGTGACGCATCAAAGCAAGGTCTCGGTTGTGTATTAATGCAACGAACGAAGGTGATTGCTTATGCGTCTAGACAATTGAAGATTCACGAACAAAATTATACGCCTCATGATTTGGAATTAGGCGCGGTTGTTTTTGCATTAAAGACTTGGAGGCACTACTTATATGGGGTCAAAAGTATTATATATACTGACCACAAAAGTCTTCAACACATATTTAATCAGAAACAACTGAATATGAGGCAACGTAGGTGGATTGAATTATTGAATGATTACGACTTAGAGATTCGTTATCACCCGGGGAAGGCAAATGTGGTAGCCGATGCCTTGAGCAGGAAGGACAGAGAACCCATTCGAGTAAAATCTATGAATATAATGATTCATAATAACTTTACTACTCAAATAAAGGAGGCACAACAAGGAGTTTTAAAAGAGGGAAATTTAAAGGATGAAATACCCAAAGGATCGGAGAAGTATCTTAATATTCGGGAAGATGGAACCCGGTATAGGGCTGAAAGGATTTGGGTACCAAAATTTGGAGATATGAGAGAAATGGTACTTAGAGAAGCTCATAAAACCAGATACTCAATACATCCTGGAACGGGGAAAATGTACAAGGATCTCAAGAAACATTTTTGGTGGCCGGGTATGAAAGCCGATGTTGCTAAATACGTAGGAGAATGTTTGACGTGTTCTAAGGTCAAAGTTGAGCATCAGAAACCATCAGGTCTACTTCAACAACCCGAAATCCCGGAATGGAAATGGAAAAATATTACCATGGATTTCATCACTAAATTGCCAAGGACTGCAAGTGGTTTTGATACTATTTGGGTAATAGTTGATCGTCTCACCAAATCAGCACACTTTCTGCCAATAAGAGAAGATGACAAGATGGAGAAGTTAGCACGACTGTATTTAAAGGAAGTCGTCTCCAGACATGGAATACCAATCTCTATTATCTCTGATAGGGATGGTAGATTTATTTCAAGATTCTGGCAGACATTACAGCAAGCATTAGGAACTCGTCTAGACATGAGTACAGCCTATCATCCACAAACTGATGGGTAGAGCGAAAGGACGATACAAACGCTTGAAGACATGCTACGAGCATGTGTTATTGATTTCGGAAACAGTTGGGATCGACATCTACCATTAGCAGAATTTTCCTACAACAACAGCTACCATTCAAGCATTGAGATGGCGCCGTTTGAAGCACTTTATGGTAGAAAGCGCAGGTCTCCGATTTGTTGGAGTGAAGTGGGGGATAGACAGATTACGGGTCCGGAGATTATACAAGAAACTACCGAGAAGATCATCCAAATTCAACAACGGTTGAAAACCGCCCAAAGTCGACAAAAGAGCTACGCTGACATTAAAAGAAAAGATATAGAATTTGAAATTGGAGAGATGGTCATGCTTAAAGTTGCACCTTGGAAAGGCGTTGTTCGATTTGGTAAACGAGGGAAATTAAATCCAAGGTATATTGGACCATTCAAGATTATTGATCGTGTCGGACCAGTAGCTTACCGACTAGAGTTACCTCAACAACTCGCGGCTGTACATAACACTTTCCACGTCTCGAATTTAAAGAAATGTTTTGCTAAAGAAGATCTCACTATTCTGTTAGATGAAATCCAAATCAACGAAAAACTTCAATTCATCGAAGAACCCGTCGAAATAATGGATCGTGAGGTTAAAAGACTTAAGCAAAACAAGATACCAATTGTTAAGGTTCGATGGAATGCTCGTAGAGGACCCGAGTTCACCTGGGAGCGTGAAGATCAGATGAAAAAGAAATACCCGCATCTATTTCCAGAAGATTCGTCAACACCTTCAACAGCTTAAAATTTCGGGACGAAATTTATTTAACGGGTAGGTACTGTAGTGACCCGAACTTTTCCATGTTTATATATATTAATTGAGATTGATATTTACATGATTAAATGTTTCCAACATGTTAAGCAATCAAACTTGTTAAGACTTGATTAATTGAAATATGTTTCATATAGACAATTGACCACCCAAGTTGATCGGTGATTCACGAACGTTAAAACTTGTAAAAACTATATGATGACATATATATGGATATATATATATAGTTAACATGATACTATGATAAGAAAACATATCATAAAGTATATTAACAATGAACTACATATGTAAAAACAAGACTACTAACTTAATGATTTTTAAACGAGACATATATGTAACGATTATCGTTGTAAAGACATTTAATGTATATATATCATATTAAGAGATATTCATACATGATAATATCATGATAATATAATAATTTAAAATCTCATTTGATATTATAAACATTGGGTTAACAACATTTAACAAGATCGTTAACCTAAAGGTTTCAAAACAACACTTACATGTAACGACTAACGATGACTTAACGACTCAGTTAAAATGTATATACTTGTAGTGTTTTAATATGTATTTATACACTTTTGAAAGACTTCAATACACTTATCAAAATACTTCTACTTAACAAAAATGCTTACAATTACATCCTCGTTCAGTTTCATCAACAATTCTACTCGTATGCACCCGTATTCGTACTCGTACAATACATAGCTTTTAGATGTATGAACTATTGGTATATACACTCCAATGATCAGCTCTTAGCAGCCCATGTGAGTCACCTAACACATGTGGGAACCATCATTTGGCAACTAGCATGAAATATCTCATAAAATTACAAAAATATGAGTAATCATTCATGACTTATTTACATGAAAAGAAAATTACATATCCTTTATATCTAATCCATACACCAACGACCAAAAACACCTACAAACACTTTCATTCTTCAATTTTATTTATCTAATTGATCTCTCTCAAGTTCTATCTTCAAGTTCTAAGTGTTCTTCATAAATTCCAAAAGTTCTAGTTTCATAAAATCAAGAATACTTTCAAGTTTGCTAGCTCACTTCCAATCTTGTAAGGTGATCATCCAACCTCAAGAAATCTTTGTTTCTTACAGTAGGTTATCATTCTAATACAAGGTAATAATCATATTCAAACTTTGGTTCAATTTCTATAACTATAACAATCTTATTTCAAGTGATGATCTTACTTGAACTTGTTTTCGTGTCATGATTCTGCTTCAAGAACTTCGAGCCATCCAAGGATCCATTGAAGCTAGATCCATTTTTCTATTTTCCAGTAGGTTTATCCAAGGAAATTAAGGTAGTAATGATGTTCATAACATCATTCGATTCATACATATAAAGCTATCTTATTCGAAGGTTTAAACTTGTAATCACTAGAACATAGTTTAGTTAATTCTAAACGTGTTCGCAAACAAAAGTTAATCCTTCTAACTTGACTTTTAAAATCAACTAAACATATGTTCTATATCTATATGATATGCTAACTTAATGATTTAAAACCTGGAAACACGAAAAACACCGTAAAACCGGATTTACGCCGTCGTAGTAACACCGCGGGCTGTTTTGGGTTAGTTAATTAAAAACTATGATAAACTTTGATTTAAAAGTTGTTATTCTGAGAAAATGATTTTTATTATGAACATGAAACTATATCCAAAAATTATGGTTAAACTCAAAGTGGAAGTATGTTTTCTAAAATGGTCATCTAGACGTCGTTCTTTCGACTGAAATGACTACCTTTACAAAAACGACTTGTAACTTATTTTTTCGACTATAAACCTATACTTTTTCTGTTTAGATTCATAAAATAGAGTTCAATATGAAACCATAGCAATTTGATTCACTCAAAACGGATTTAAAATGAAGAAGTTATGGGTAAAACAAGATTAAATTATTTTTCTCATTTTAGCTACGTGAAAATTGGTAACAAATCTATTCCAACCATAACTTAATCAACTTGTATTGTATATTATGTAATCTTGAGATACCATAGACACGTATACAATGTTTCGACCTATCATGTCGACACATCTATATATATTTCGGAACAACCATAGACACTCTATATGTGAATGTTGGAGTTAGCTATACAGGGTTGAGGTTGATTCCAAAATATATATAGTTTGAGTTGTGATCAATACTGAGATACGTATACACTGGGTCGTGGATTGATTCAAGATAATATTTATCGATTTATTTCTGTACATCTAACTGTGGACAACTAGTTATAGGTTACTAACGAGGACAGCTGACTTAATAAACTTAAAACATCAAAATATATTAAAAGTGTTGTAAATATATTTTGAACATACTTTAATATATATGTATATATTGTTATAGGTTCGTGAATCAACAGTGGCCAAGTCTTACTTCCCGACGAAGTAAAAATCTGTGAAAGTGAGTTATAGTCCCACTTTTAAAATCTAATATTTTTGGGATGAGAATACATGCAGGTTTTATAAATGATTTACAAAATAGACACAAGTACGTGAAACTACATTCTATGGTTGAATTATCAAAATCGAATATGCCCCTTTTTATTAAGTCTGGTAATCTAAGAATTAGGGAACAGACACCCTAATTGACGCGAATCCTAAAGATAGATCTATTGGGCCTAACAAACCCCATCCAAAGTACCGGATGCTTTAGTACTTCGAAATTTATATCATATCCGAAGGGTGTCCCGGAATGATGGGGATATTCTTATATATGCATCTTGTTATTGTCGGTTACCAGGTGTTCACCATATGAATGATTTTTATCTCTATGTATGGGATGTGTATTGAAATATGAAATCTTGTGGTCTATTGTTACGATTTGATATATATAGGTTAAACCTATAACTCACCAACATTTTTGTTGACGTTTAAAGCATGTTTATTCTCAGGTGAATATTAAGAGCTTCCGCTGTTGCATACTAAAATAAGGACAAGATTGGGAGTCCATGTTTGTATGATATTGTGTAAAAACTGCATTCAAGAAACTGATTTCGATGTAACATATTTGTATTGTAAACCATTATGTAATGGTCGTGTGTAAACAGGATATTTTAGATTATCATTATTTGATAATCTACGTAAAGCTTTTTAAACCTTTATTTATGAAATAAAGGTTATGGTTTGTTTTAAAAATGAATGCAGTCTTTGAAAAACGTCTCATATAGAGGTCAAAACCTCGCAACGAAATCAATTAATATGGAACGTTTTTAATCAATAAGAACGGGACATTTCACACTGGAAATAGGTCTTTGACATATCAAAAACAATCACGTATTCAGAATCTTTTAACAAGTGCTTTTGAAGCGAATTTGATCGATTTATCTCTTCATTAATCTCTGGATCTTTTGATAAGCGGAAAAGGAATGAAGGTGAATGAGTAGTGTATTTTTGGGAGTGAATTTGGGGTGAATATTTCTGATTCATCAACTCTTTATGTGAGTTGGTCGGTTTGAATTGCGTGGAGTGGAAACGGAAATGGATGGCTTTTTGTCTTCTCTATTCAGAATGATTTCGGAAGGAGTATCGCACCTGCACCACATATGGCGTTTACTAACCATTAGCCTTGAAACGTATGTCAAAACTAAGTTCTAACTTGAACCATACACCAGCACACTCATCAATTGAATTGACAAAGTACTGTAGATTTGATGGGTCATACAGTTACTTTGGGTCCAAGAGTCCTCACTTTTTTCGGAGTAGGGGTCGTGCTTGGTCATGCGTAGCCTTTTACATACTTTCTTGAAAGAAATCTTTAGAGATAAAACATAAGTTCTGACTTAATCGTTCCGTTCTAGTGAATGTTCCAAAAACTGATTTCTAGTAATTTTATAGAATCTTTTGGGCAAAACAAGGTAAGAATTTTTAGAAATTATCCAATATTCATTGCTAATTACTTTTTAGACAAAAGAATTTTTCAAAACATGCCGGTTTTACGGTTACTTGTCCTTTAAACCTTTACCCAATACCCCACACTTAGAAGAGCATTGTCCCTAATATTCTCTGAAAAAGAATATTTTTAATATTTTATAAATCAAGGACAGTGTCTTCTAAAATTTCTAAGCTAGTTGCGGGGGTGACCCCACACTTAGAGATTTTAGTGCGTAATAATTGAAATAGGTTTGAGGAAGGATTACTTCCCTATGGTCAGGTTACTTTCCTAGTGCTGGGCCTTCCTACGGTCAGTCTCTTAATTGCTGGAAAGGACTAGTCTCTTTTGATAAAATTACTACATAAAGAACAACAAAAAGAGAAAAGCAGCATTTTCACTATATATATAACTTTTTAATACAATGCTTCAAAAAGATAAAAGTAAAAGTAAATAAAGTAAAGTAGTCTACGAAATACTATCCTGCCCAATGTGCTGAGTGGTATCTGCGAAGTATCCATTAGGTCCGAAGGGATCATCGTCATCCTCTAGTCTCGGCAAAATACTCAAGCGGCTGTCCTATATCCAACTCAGTGCCTAGCAGTGTATCCAAACAAAGGTCTGATGGCAACTCCAGGTGTGATAGGCTCGGGAAAGGATCCTCATTAGGGATGTTCCCGGGAATCTAAAAAACCTGGGCCGTGGGTGGCTCAACTGATATGGGGACTGTGACTAGGTGACAACCCTCAGGTAGCTCATGAATAGGGACTGTCTCAGTGACTAGAGTAGGTGAAGTAGCTAAGACAGGCGGCGTGATGGGAGTTGGAGTAGCATGTGCTGAGATGGCGACTGAAGCGACTAAGTAAACTGAGACCGGTGTGGAGCTCCTGGGAGTAACTCGTCGTGTTGGCTGACACGGCGTGCTAATCTGAATGACGATGGGCCCAGAGTACTACGTGGCATTCCTTCACACTGAAGGTACGCTCTGAGAGCTCGATAAAGTCTCTGCTGGTCTCTGAGTAATGCCCATGCAACATCTGGGTCATTCAAGGTGGCTCCATAATGTATCACAGTCTGCGGCTCATGTGTCTCTAGTGGCTCTGCATGCTTAACAGGTCTTGAAGCTAAACGCCTGGAGCATCGCACAGGAGGAGCTGGCGCTGCCGTACTAATGTCCTTCTCAACACTCTCCAAGATCAATTGCCTCAGGCCTAACTACCCTGTTTACGGCATGTTCTGATCAGCGCTGCTTTCCGATAGGTAAACTCTAGGAGTCCTTCTCCTACGAAATGGGATGTAAACAGAAGCTCCTGAACTTGGCATTTTGCCTGAATACATTCAACAAACTTGTAAGTACTGAGTTTAAGTATGGCACTTAGTGTTAGTGCACAGAGATAATATTTTGTAGACTGAAAATAATTTGAAATACAAATTAAGAAAATAAAAAGGATAAGCAAGGGGTGCCTCCCAAGAGTGCTTTGTTTATCAAGTCATTACAGCTCGACTTTTCTTGTCAGATCTTCAGAATGGATCAAAGGAGAAGAGGTGCTCCTCCTTGTCATGATCTTCTAGATAAGCTTTTAGTCGGTGGCCGTTGACTTTGAAGTTACAGTAAGTCCTTCTAATTCCATGGCTCCATGTGGAAAAGAATGTATAACTTTGTATGGCCCACTTCATCTTGATCTAAATTTTCCAACGAATTTCTTGAATCGAGAATTAAAGAGTAGAACTTTATTTCTAGGAGCAAACTTTGTAGGTATCAGTTTTGCATCGTGTGTCAGCTTCGTCCGTTCCTTGTAGATATATGACGTCTCGTACGCTTGGTCTCTTAATTCAGCGAGTTCATTTATCTGCATCTTTCGATGCCTAGCGGTTACTGAGGGATCGAGGTTACAGGTTTTTTAGTGCCCAGAGAGCTTTATACTCTAGTTCCAGTGGAAGGTTACAGGCTTTTCCATAGATCATGCGGTAGGGTGTAGTTCCTAGGGGATTCTTGTAAGCAGTTCGGAATTCCCAAAGAGCATTGTCTAGTTTTTCGGCCCATTTATTTCCATGATGGCCAACGGTGTGGTCTAGGATTCTCTTGAGTACTCTGTTGGTGACCTCTGCTTGTCCGTTAGTCTGCGGATGATAAGCTGTGGACATTTTATGGGTAACTCTGTATTGTTGCATCACCTTCATAAATTGGGTATTGCAGAAGTGTGTGCCTCTATCACTTATTATAGCGCGGGGAGCTCCAAATCAGCAGAAGAGTCTCTTCAAGAATGGATTAACGAATTAAAAATCAAGTGGATAATTGACTTTTATTTAAATTACCTAGATAAGGATAGTAGTTGGTTTAAGCTAATGGTCCTATGTGCGGAAAAGTAAATAAAGTGGAAGGATATCCGGAGTATGCAGATCAGGGAAATGTTGACCAAGATATTAGTTTTGGGTTAGGGAAAGGTAATTATGCTTATGTTAAGGCTATGTTAGGAATGATGTAGATCTGATTGGATGAGCCAATTACACAGACCTACTTATCTCTAGTCTCTCAGAGTTCTCTTCGAGTAGTGAAAAGTATGTCACTTTGTTGTATAATTGAAAGGTAACTATACCTGTAAGACCCGAAAACAATCACTGTACAGAAGTGTAAATAGGGTGCATATAGTGTGGGGGCTGTATGTAATAAAACTGAGGTCAGAGGCTGTCCAGACCCTTGTGCGCGTCACACAAGGGTAAGGGTGCGCGCCGTGCACTTGCACTATTGGCAGATTCCAGCTTTTAAATAAAAGTTTAATGAGGGGCATTATGGTCCTTTCACATGGGGCCGATTTTAGGGCACTTATGGCCAGATTTGTGGTGGTTGAAGCACATTCAACACAACCACCAACATCATCTTCAATTCCACTTTAATCTTAGAGAGAGAAACCCTTTAAGTGAGAGAAAGCTTAAATCAAGGAGGAAGAAGCTTGATCCGGGTTAAAGCTCAAGCATTAAAGTTGTTCATCTAGCCGTTAGCTACGTTTTGGTTGTGGTGGTATGTTCTAACTTTTATTTCCCTATTTTAATTTGTTTAAGGGTTAGGGTTTGGGTTAGTGACGAACATAAAACCCATTTGTGGTGATTTTGGGTGTTCTTGGGAAAGATTGAGTCATGAAGACTCAATAGTAACTAACCTAGGGTTTCAAAGTGTTAATTGGTGTTTATGAACCTTGATTGGTTAGTTAATTACTATCACACCTAGTTAATTGGTAAATGGGTGTTAATGGGGTTAGTGGATGACCAAAATGGGTGTGTTGACGTTAAAATGGTCGAATGGGTAATGATTGGCCTAGTTAGGAAAGATGGGTATGAAATACCCTAATTGTGTGTTAGTTTGGGTGTGGATCGAGTACTTATTATATTAGGTACTTAGCTTTGAAGCTTGTGGAAGGATAAAACCGTCACCGAATCCTTAAGGTGAGTGAAATAATTATGCGTATATGTATATGGCGTATTTATTTGTGAATGTTATGGTATGAACCACGAGCCGGTAGTACCATAGCATTTATGTGACGAGTGTCATGATGTGAACCACGAGCCGGTAGCATCGAGTGTGAACTACGAGTCGGTAGCACTATAAAACAAAGTGTGAATCATGAACCGGTAGCACTATAAAATAAAGTGTGAACCACAAGCCGGTAGCACTACAAAATAAAGTGTGAACCACGAGCCGGTAGCACTATAAAACAAAGTGTGAACCACGAGCCGGTAGCGCTATAAAATAAAGTCTGAACTACGGGCAGGTAGCACTATAAAATGAGGCATGAACCACGAGCCGGTAGCGCCAAAGTGTGAACCACGAGCCAGTAGCACTATAAAAGAGTGAGACTCAAATGCGTATGGTGTGAACCACAAGCTGGTAGCACCATAGCGTTATGGTTAACCATATTATGTTGTTGGATATTGTTTAGCATATATATATATATATATATATATATATATATATATATATATATATATATATATATATATATATATATATATATATATATATATATATATATATATATATATATATATATATATATTGTGTTGAGTATATACTAATGTGGTGTTGTGATAGTGTACGAGTTGTTAGCATTATGAGTATGACGGCATGCTATTTGAGTTATATTTTCGTATGAGGTATTTGGTGGGTGCGATTGCAAATAGATGGGTTATATATGTGTATGTATAATTGTTGCACTCACTAAGCTTTACTTACCCTCTCGTTGTTTACCTTTTTATAGGCTCCGGCTTGGACAAGGGTAAGGGCGTTCGTTTGGATTAGTGATCCCGCTTTGTTTTGATAGAGGACGCTTTTGGCATATAGCTTTTGGAGTTTGACCAAGATTTGGGTAGTTTAACCCCCAAACACCATGCTCATAGTGTCGTTTGGAATTTAAACTAGTGTGGTCGAAACTCATATTTTGTACGAAACTCGTATTACGGCATATGTGGGCCCGGTTTCGTAAAACTTATTTTATTATTGAAACGTTTTAGTTTTACATATTAGAACATGTTGTGAAAAGCGTTTCGCCTAAATATGTTGGGAAGTGGGAGATCTTTATTTGAAAATTGACAAAACCGGACAGAAGCTGAATTGGCCTGTGCGCGCCGCGCACCTTAAGGTGCTGCACGTCGCGCACTGTTCTATATAAAAAAAATAATTTCGCGTTTCAGTTGGATAACGGGTTGGGTTGTAACAAGTGGTATCAGAGCATGGTCTAAGGGATATAGGCGACTTAAGATAGGTGCCTAGACTTAGACTTTATTGTGTATGCGCTTTATGCGGGATTTGTAGGAGACGGGTCGGACCGGGGTTTTGGTTAGTGCCTAGGTTTAGGTGAACTAACTATGCGCTAATTTTTTTGTGTTGTGTTTTGCAATCATCAAGCGAGATAGACGTTGTACTAGCGAGTTAATGCGACGTGCTCGCGTAACAATGATTAGCTACCATTGTTACGTGTTCAAATCGTGTCAAATAAGCGATGTACGATGATTGTTAAGCAAGATGGGACGGTGAGGTGTATATGAATATTATGTTGTATCCTTTCATTTCATTGTATAATCTATTTCCGTTTTATAGTATGAAGACGAGAAACGGACTCGAGAACCATGAAGGAGGTACAAGCGAGGACCTCTAGTTTACGGCCAAAGTTGAGGCCATCATTAAAAGGCAAAGAGCGGAATTTCTTGAGGATGTCCGAAAGGTTTTCCAAGAATCGGTTGATGGGCAAGTAACCGAGTTAATAAATGAGCATGCCGCAATTGAAGAGTCATTAGAATCTAGAAACATTCATCCTCGGGGCGAAGGGGGTGATGGTAGTGGTAGGCATGGAAGGCGAGACTTCCATTACAAAAACTTCAAGGATGCTCAACCCCCTATGTTTAATGGGGTAAGGGATCCGTTAAAAAGTACATGTTGGATTTCCGACATCGAGGGGGCCTTCCGTACCGCGGAGTGTCCTCCCGAGAAGAAGACGAGGTACGGTTCTAGTATGTTGCGTGAAGAGGCCAAGTTGTAGTAGGACGATAAAATCCGATTATATGGGGAAGAGCAATGCATGATCTTGATGTGGGAAGAGTTTAAAAAGGAATTTTTCAAAGAATACTGAACTCCTTCCGACCTTGATAGAATCCGGGATGAGTTGCACAATTTGCGACAAGGTTCAATGGACTTGGTTACTCTCAAGTCTACCTTCTTGGCAAAGACTCGTTTCTGTCCAGAGTATGTTGGTGATGATCACAAGTTGATGCTAGATTTTTACCGTACACTAAGCGATGAGTTGAAGCGTAAGATTAGTCGGGGAATGGCTAAGTCTTTTGATGAATTGTTTGAGTTAGCCCGGGGCTTCGAACCGGAAGTTCCAAAGCAAAGCGATTTCTCTTTCTCTAAGAGAAAATTTGAAGGGTCGAGTCAATTGAACTTTTCAAAAAAGAAGAGCAAGAAGGGTTTCGAAAGTGCTAATAGCGTGAAGAAAGGTGGTTCTTTGAGTTATGGACCCACATGTTTTAATTGTAATCAAAAGGGGCACATGGCCCGTGATTTTACCAAGGCGTCAAACAAGCTTACTTGTTACAATTGTGGTAAAGAAGGGCATCGAAGGCCGGAGTGTCCCGATTTGAACACCGATCATGTTAAGAGGTTGGAGAAGGCGGCGGGTACGGCTAGGGGACGCAATTATTTGATGACTAATGATGAAGCCAAACAATCCAACGAAGTTGTCTCAGGTACTTTCATGGTTAACTCTAATCCGGCAAGGATTATATTTGATAGCGGTGCTAATTTGTCGTTTGTTTTTCCAAGATTCGTGCCTAAACTAATAAGCCGCAAGCTAAGTTGAGTCATCCGATTGAAGTTGAAATAGCGGATGGTAAGACGGTGCTAGGGGTTGATGTGTGTAATGATTGTGATATTGTGTTTGGTTCCGAAAAGTTTAAAATTGACCTTATCCCGATGACTTTGGGTGAATTTGATATTATCGTTGGTATGGATTAGCTCGATTTGCATGACATGAGAAATCTATTCGCGTGAAGACCCCAAGTAGGAGAGAGTTAATTATTCATGGCGAGAAAGGGAGAAGACTTGTGCCATTATGCACTTATGCACGGGCACGTCATTTTCTTGTTAGTGGTGGCATGGCTTTTATTGCTCATGTAGTTTTCCGGACAAATTACCGGGTGTTCCGGCCGAAAGACAAGTTGAATTTTGCATTGAGTTGGTTCTGGGTGCTACTCCCATTGCTAAAACTCCTTATCGTTTAGCACCAACAGAAATTCAAGAGTTGTTAAATCAAACCCAAGAGTTGCTTGAAAAGGGCTTTATTCTACCGAGTGCTTCACCATGGGGTGCTCCGGTTTTATTCGTGAAGAAGAAGGATGGTAGTATGCGGATGTGCATTGATTATCGGGAGTTGAATAAAGTGATGATAAAGAATCATTATCCATTGCCTAGGATTGACGATTTGCTTGACCAACTCCAAGGTGCAACGTATTTCTCTAAAATTGACTTACGGTCCGGCTATCACCAAATGCGGGTCCGTGAGGAAGATATTGAGAAAACGGCTTTTCGAACGCGTTATAGGCATTTTGAGTTTGTAGTTATGCCTTTTGGTCTTACGAATGCACCGGCGGCATTTATGGATCTTATGAACCGAGTGTGCCAACCTATGTTGGACAAGTCGGTGATTGTGTTCATTGACGACACACTTGTCTATTCGAAGAGTATAAAAATACATGAACATCATTTGCGTGGTGTGTTGAAGACGTTGCGGAAGGAGAAGTTGTATGCAAAATTCTCCAAATGTGAATTTTGGCCAAGGGAAGTTCAATTTCTTGGCCATATTGTGAACAAGGATGGTATTCAAGTAGATCTGGGGAAGATTGAGACGGTAAAGAGTTGGGGACGACCGACTACCCCTACGGAAATCCGAAGTTTTCTCGGATTGGCCGGTTATTACCGTCGGTTTATCCATGACTTTTCTAAAATCGCTTCTCCTTTGACGAAGTTGACGAGAAAGAATGCAAGATTTAATTGGGAGAACGATCAAGAAATTAATTTCCAATTGTTAAAAGAGAAGCTATGTCAAGCTCCGGTTTTAGTGTTGCCGGAAGGTGTAGAAGACATGACAGTTTATTGTGATGTGTCTTTAAATAGGCTCGTGTGTGTTCTAATACAAAGAGGTAAAGTCATCGCTTATGCCTCTCGACAATTAAAGGAACACGAAACGAGATATCCGACTCAAGATCTTGAGTTGCAGGCGGTTGTTCATGCGTTGAAAATTTGGCGCCATTATTTATATGGTGTCAAATGTACGATTTATTCGGATCACAAGAGCTTAAAACATCTTTTTGATCAACGAGATTTGAATTATCGTCAACGTAGATGGATGGATGTGGTAAAAGACTACGATTGTGAAATACTTTATCATCCGGGTAAGGCGAATGTGGTCGCGGATGCGTTAAGTCTGAAGAGTCAACATCCGGCAATACGAGTAGGGTCGTTACGCATGATTATTACTAACGATTTTCTTGTAAAGCTCGGTGAGATTCAAATTGAAGCTTTTGTTAACAACAAACATGAGGAACGAATCATGGGCTAAACGGAGTTTATTACCTTAGGTTCGCATGGTTTGTTGTCTTTTCAAGGAAGAGTGTTGGTGCCTAAAATGGGTGATTACTGACGAGTGCTCCTAGACGAAGCACATAAGTCAAAGTATTCCATTCACCCGGGCATGGCGAAAATGTATCTTGATTTGAAGAAAGAGTATTGGTGGCCGGGCATGAAACGTGATGTTAACAATGTGTCACGTGTTTACAAGTTAAGGCCGAGCAACAAAAGCCGTATGGTAAGTTACAATCGTTGGAAGTCCCGAAATGGAAATGGGAGCACATTACCATGGATTTCATTACGAAGTTACCAAAGACAGCGAGAACCCAATTTGATTCGATTTGGGTGATAGTTGATCGGTTGAAGAAAAGTGCCTTGTTTCTTCCCATTCGGGAAGCGATATCGTCAGAGACTTTGGCTAAGTTGTTTATCAAGGAGGTGATATCGATACATGGGGTTCCCATATCTATTATTTTGGATCGAGATACTCGTTTCATATCTCAGTTTTGGGAAAAATTTCATGAAGATATGGGTACACAATTGAAATTAAGGACGATGTATCATCCTCAAACGGACGGTCAAAATGAACGTAAGAATCAAACATTGGAGGATATGTTACGGGCGTGTATTATTGATTTCGGCTGTAGTTGGGATGAGCACTTACCATTGGTGAAATTCTCGTACAATAATAGTTATCATACTAGTATCGGGATGCCACCTTATGAGATGCTTTATGGGCGGAGGTGTCGAACTCCGATTTGTTGGGGTGAAGTGGGTCAAAGAGAAATCGGGAGTACCGATTTGATATTGGAGACGAATAGTAAGAATGAGATGATTCGGACTCATTTGAAAGTGGCTCAAGATAGACAAAAGTCGTATGCCGACAAACGTAGGCGATTGATTGAGTTCCAAGAAGGTGACATGGTGATGCTTAAGGTTTCGCCATGAAAGGGTATTATTCGGTTCTGAAAACAGGGAAAGTTAGCTCCTCAGTTTATTGGGCCATTTAAGATTCTAGCTCGTGTTGGTGAAGTTGCGTATCGTTTGGAATTACCCGAAGAGCTTGCGGGGATCCATAATACATTTCATGTTTTCCATCTCCGTAAGTGCCTTGCGGATGATTCATCATGAATGCCATTAGATGAAATCGAGTTAAACAACAAGTTGGAATATGTTGAGGAGGCGATTGCTATACTCGATGAAAAAGTGAAAAGGTTGAGGAATAAAGAAGTGAGAACTTATAAAGTTCAATGGCGACGTAGTAAAGGTTCCGAGTTTACATGGGAGCCCGAAGAGTTTGTGTTAGTTTATCTTCCCTCTTGTCATGCGGCTTGGATCGCGAGGATGCGCTCCGATTCAAGTGGGGGAGAGTTGTAAGACCCGAACAATCATTGTACAGAAGTGTAAATAGGGTGCATATAGTGTGGGGGCTGTATGTAATTAAACTGAGGTCAGAGGCTGCCCAGGCCCTTGTGCGCGCCGCGCAAGGGTAAGGGTGCGTGCCGCGCGCTTGCACTGTTGGCAAATTCCAGCTTTTAAATATATGTTTAATGAGGGGCATTATGGTCCTTTCACATGGGGCCAGTTTTAGGGCACTTATGGCCAGATTTGTGGTAGTTGAAGCACATTCAACACAACCACCAAAATCATCTTTATTTCCACTTTAATCTTAGAGAGAGAAACCC